>NC_141886.1:21254784-21557814 GCF_030686135.1 Camelina sativa | reverse complement strand
CTGCTCGTTAGTACGCACGTGATGAGTTGAAAAAGTACTGTTGATAACCGCATCCCGAACAGCATGACAATCATTTTCGATATGCTTGGTTCGTTCATAAAAAACTGGATTAGAAGCAAAAGAGCAGCTTTACTGTCGCAATAGATATGAGCCGGAGAAGGCTGTTTGACACCCAATCCTGTCAACAGCTTGCACAACCACATAATTTCCTTTAAAGCAAAAGCCATTGACCGATATTCAGCTTCGGCTGAAGAATGAGAAACTACGTCTTGCTTTTTCGTTTTCCAAGCAATAGGGGAATCACCAAGTAAAACAACAAAGGCACTGAGGGACCGACAAGTTAAAGGACAAAAAGACCAATCCGAATCACAGTAAACGTGAAAAGACCAATCTCGGTCGGATTTGAGAAGAATTCCTTGACCCGGAGATCCTTTGAGAAAACAAACAACACGCAACGCAACATTCCAATGTGCCTCGCGTGGATGTTTCATGAACTGAGCTAAAATGTGAACAAAGTAACTTAGCTCCGGGCGAGTGTGTAAGAGATAGAGTAAACGACCAACCAACCGACGATACGGTTGAGGATCAGTGAGGAGTGGTCCGTTATCGAGAGAAAGCTTGTAATTTTGCTCAAGAGGAGTAATTGCAGGACGTGCAGCAGAAGTACCACTATCAGCAAGAAGGTCCAATGTGTACTTGCGCTGAGACAAGAAGATCCCCTCCGTACCATGACTAACTTCAATACCCAGAAAATATTTAAGCTTACCCAAGTCTTTCATAGAGAAACAACGGCCGAGATATTCCTTGAATTTTTGAATCATGTACCCACTGTTACCAATAATGATAAGATCGTCGACATAGACAAGAACCCGTAACTCAATGTCCTTATGAGAGTAGATGAACAATGAATAGTAATCATATGATTCCACAAATCCAAACCGAAGAAGAGAATCCGATAACTTCTTAAACCAACACCGAGGAGCCTGTTTAAGACCATATATAGACTTGCGTAAACGACAAACTTTGCCAAGATGTGAATGACGAAAACCTGCAGGAAGCTTCATATACACTTCTTCTTCCAAATCACCATGATGAAATGCATTGTGGACGTCTATTTGATAAACCTCCCAGTGATTTGCCGCAACGAGACAAAGCAGAGTACGAACCGTAGTCATGCCCACAACATGAGCAAACGTTTCGTTATAATCCTCCGCTTCAACCTGATTATTACCAAGAGTTACATGACGAGCTTTGTAGCGTTTGATTGAACCATCAGAATGATACTTGGTCTTGTAGACCCACTGACTACCGAGAGCAACTTAACCCGGTGGCAAATCACAAACATCCCAAGTACGCTTCACCTCAAGAGCATCAACCTCTTTGTTCATAGCATTGTTCCACACTTTAATCTTGACAGCCTCTTTAAAATGCTTGGGCTCGACATTGGTGGTGATGGCAGCCAAGAATGCCCTATGACGTGGAGAAAAATTTTCATCGGAGATAAAATCAGTCAAAGGATAGAGCACAATACCTGGATCCGATGACGAGGATTGGAGTGGAGAGTCGGAGAGAACGTGTGAAGCATCGGGTGTACACATCACGGAGTTGGTAACATAATCTTTTAACCAAACAGGAACATTCTTGGGTCTTGTACTCTGTCGAGGAGCAACTGGCTCAACAACATTGGACACAATAGGTGTCACATCGGCAGATGAAGACAAACTCTCTGTGTGTGGTAAGGAAGGAGAAACAGGCGTAACAACAGACGAAGAAACGATTGTCGGAACAGGATAGAGCAGACAGAGATTCAACAATACTATCTTGGTCAGCATAATGAGCATCGTTAACTGAATAATCAACAGGATTCGGATCAGAACTCCCCCTTACTAGAGGAGACGAAGACACAACCCAATCATCATCAGAAGAAGAAGGCGGAGAAACAACAACCGTCGACGGAGAAGATGCTTGTTCATAAGGACATACATCTTCATTAAAGACCACATCGCGAGAAATTAAAAACTCATTGCGCTCAAGATCATAAATTTTCCAACCTTTTTTACCAAATGGGTAACCTACAAACATACACAGTCGACTACGTTCACCAAACTTATCTTTATCACGAGACATACGAAGAGTGTAACACGCCGATCCAAAGACACGAAGTTGATCATACACAGGTTTACAACCATGAAGAACCTCGTATGGAGTGCGACCACCAAGAACAGAGGAAGGAGTTCGATTGATTAAATAGGCAGACGTAAGAACAGCTTTGCCCCAAAATTTTATAGGAAAATGTGATTGAAACAGTAACGCACGAGAGACATTGAGCATGTGTCTATGTTTGCGTTCTACATGTCCATTTTGTTGTGGAGTCCCGACACACGATGTTTGATGAATTATACCTTGCTCGCGAAAATAGGCAGAAAGACACATGAGTTATGTACCATTGTCACTACGAAGCATTTTCACCGACTTGCCAAACTGTTTTTCTGTATACGACAAGAAATTCTTTAAAACAACACGCACTTCTGATTTTTCTAGTAAAAGATACATCCACACAGCTCTTGAGAAGTCATCGACTATTGTTAAAAAATACAAAGCACCACAGGAAGAAGGAACACGATACGGCCCCCAAACATCACAATGAATCAAGGAAAAACAATCACTGGTTTTATTAATACTTTTTGGAAAAGTTTCTCTTGTTTGTTTTGCCAGAAAACACACATCACAAGAGCGAGAACCAACAAACATAGGTAAAAACGAAAACAACTAATAACTTGGATGTCTGATACTAGGATTTTTGTATGTCCTAGCAGGTTCAGTTAACCTGATGCAGTTGTAATACTTAAGGTGTCAATCCAGTTGGGAAACTTTACTATCACTCAAGATGCAATCAGGGTTTCACAAGTCAAGCCAATTCAAAGAGAGTGTTTTTATCTAAAAATCCTAGAATGATGAAAATGCAAAACGAAAAATGAACTACAGAACTAGAAACGAAAATGTATGGCAAGAAGTAAACAAAAGTAAAAACGAAAACGATTCTAAGCATGAAGAAACGAAATAGTCTCAGGAATGTAATATCAATCAAGAATATAAAAGTCCTAAGGATGGGAGTAATTGATGTCGGTGGAGTATCCTAGTTTATAGAGTGTTTAACATACGACAAGTAAACTATCCCTAAACAATGAACATCACAACTTAGCTAATCCAATCTCTTGGAAAAAACTACTCAGACTCAACCACTTCCATACCTAGCTCTCGCTAGAGAAACATGGTCGAGCAGGCATGACAAACAAGTTCATTCACGTCAACAAATATCCTAGACAACTAATCTCTTAGGCTAGGAACGTAAGTCTCTGGCACTAGTTGGTCAGACATTTCATCAAACACCTTTTGGGTGTGGAAATGTCTCGAACCTGGTTCCAATTGATCAGAGAGAAACTAGTAATTCTAACACTAGTCCAGAAGGGAATCATACAAATTAAAGCTTAAACACCCTACATCCTAAGATCCTCCACCTAGTCTATCTCATCCCCAAGAACCTTAACACTACTCAGATCCGGAAATCATCACCAAAGATACAAATCCAGAAAACATTGAACCTAGCATAATAGATAGATAGAAATGAGAAGAACAACTTTGTAGAAAAAATCAAGTGCAAAAGCTGAATAAACTCGGAGATGTCGGATTACAAGTCTCAAAGCGTTTTTTGGTGGGTAGGTCAAACCTTAGAAAAGAAAACGAGATAAAAGATAAGATGTTCCAAACCAAGACTTAACAAAATGTATATATAGTAAAAACATGTGAATCTCTAAAACTTAAAATGACAAGATAGAGCGTCGGTTCGGGAATCTCCTGAAGCATGTGAAACCAAACATGTGCGGTCGAGTCGCGTGTCATATCTCCCTGGGTTACGGTCGAGTGGAACGGATCGAGTCGAGGTCATACGACTCGAGGTGGGTCGAGTGGAGGTGATACGACTCGAGCTGGGTCGAGTGGAGGTGATGTGACTCGAGCTGGGTCGAGTGGAGGTAATGCGACTCGAGCTGAGTGTATATGTATCCACTAAAACGGTGATAACTCTTGAACCACGCCTCCGATTGACTTAAAATAAACGGCATTGGAAAGATGACTCAATTCCCTACAACTTTGATGAAGGCGTCGAAAGCTAAATCCCACTCGAGTGGAACGGCTCGAACGGGATGGCTCGAACGACGGTTGGAGAGTGGCTCGAACGACAGGTTGGAGAGTGGCTCGAACGACAGGTTGGAGAGTGGCTCGAACGAGGCATTCCCGACGTCTCCTAAATACCTGAAATACTCCAAATGCACAATGTATGCAAGGATGATGCAAGAACTACCTAGACATGCAAAGTGTATAAAAAGGACTAGAAAATGATGCAAAACAATGAGTTATCCTAACTAAATGCATGATAAATATATGCTATGATGAGACAAAATATAGAAATATCAACTCCCCCAAACTTAATCTTTGTTTGCCCTCAAGCAAACGATCAAGAACAAAGTATGGAAGAGAGGTGTGAAGATGGGGTCTCAGAACCTAAAACATGCTAAATAGAGTAGTTAGAATCAAGGTCCTTGTTTTTAGTTTTATGATGCATGGTGAAGGAACTTTATTTATTTATTCTACACATGCAATCCTATCAATCACTCCCTTTAACATTTATTAACAGAGAACCGTGAATCAAGCTATGCAATGTCGTTGAACTCATTTGGCTAGGGCGAAAGGTCAAAGATGAAGAAGGTCTCCTTCTCAAGTGGTTTTGTCAATACAGAATAAGGTTCTCTCACGAAAGGAGTTGAGCTCAAAGAAGGCTAAAGATTGAAACCAACTGATACATACAAGAGCAGTGCCCTGTCTACCCCAAGGTCCCCAAGGAAACTCAGTCCTAACATTCTAACACAGAAGTTGGTCCTATCTCTACCCTTTATCAAAAACATCATCTCAAACTCTTTACACTTAGTCATAGGAGGAGTTCACTTCTTTTCATTCTAGCAAATTGGGAAATCTTTATTATCACTATGGTTCCTTCTCTTTTCTTCCAAGGACTCTAGACATCTTAAACATTTTTACTTTCTTTTCTTTGTCTAACCTTTTACTTTATGCCCAAAACCAATAACTCTTTTACTTTGCTCAACCCAAATCCTTACTAGACACATCCCTCTCCTTAAGACTTTCTACCCTTTACTTTTCTGCACAAATCCATACCCAATACCTAAAATCGAGTTCTCACCTAGTCCTACTAGACCAGGTAACGCGAATTATAACTAAACAGGATCCTACTCTTGTCGGTTAGAACCTAACACTTTCTAACAAGCTCAACTCGGAAAAGGCATGACACTCAAGAATACAATTAGCTTGAAATAAGGGTTGGTTACGGGTGCGAGAACTGTTCCAAAAATGGGAATCAACTACTTGGATTGACAAGGGTGGTAAAATGTGAAAGACAATCCGAGTATGTATATGGTATCCATGAGTTCGACTTCAATGCATAACAAGATAATTGCAAGTCAGGATTAGGTTCAGATAGATAGGGAGTGATGTCAATTCAAAACATGCTTCAATCTTACATTTTCAAATTCAATCAACATGCATCAAAGAACTAATAACAAGGGCCTGTATCTTATCCTATTGAATCTAGCATGCTACCAAGGTTACAATCATCATCAACCCCTATGCTAAATGCAACAACCCTATATGAATGACACTAGACTCAATCCTAATATGCAAATGTAAACTACATGAACACTCTGTTTTTTTTTGTGGGAATTTTTGATTTTTTTTCAAATTTTTATGGTTTTTCTATGCAAATATATGGATGCAAACTCAAACATGATATGATGCAAAAAATTGAAATAAGAATAACAAAACACAACATCAGATACATCATCTCAAACCCTCCCCCAAACTTAAATTACACAGTCTCCTGTGTAAGAAAAAATTGTAGGAGGATTTAAGAATCACAACAGAAACAATGCAGGAATGAAATGGTATATACAAGGGAAGTTGGAGTACCTCAGTAGTAGAAGAAGGAGTCGGAGCTTTCCCTAGAAGTTGGTGCGTGATACTGGCTCTGTCCTTCACCTTGTTCGGGATCCGCGGGAGTGGCCTCAGCTGGTTGGTTGACTTGCTGCTCAACCGTTTGCGTGTTCTGATAAGTGTTCGGCTGCTCGTCCCACTGCATGTCGTCGACTCTGGACTCTCCATAGTCCTATTCTAGCACAACTACCTCGGTAGGCGGATAATCGCCTTGATGTTCGACCTGCTGCTCAACCTCTTGCTCACCTTGAGCTGCGGAACGACGCGCTGATCGACGACTTGAAAAGGCTCTGGAACCACACGAACCTTGTCTCCTTCTCTCCCGAGATTCATGTGATGAGTGGCGTGAAGGGACTGGTGTAGGCTGACGCTGCTGAGATATATAGGAAGATTGGCGAGCTGGATAATGGACTGGAGAAGGTGTTCGTTGGTGAGTTCGCTCAAGGCTCGCGGAAGCACGACCCTGCGTGGGTCTAGTGTCCTCTAGGACAGACTTAGGGATGGCGGTGGTGGAAGTCGACCAGCTGAACTTATGCATGAAGTTCGTGAAGAGCTTGGTGAAGCTGTTGAACACCTTGTCTCTTGCTTTCCCCCATCGCTGAAGCTTGTTGAGGCGTTCATGAGCTGCTCTGACCCCTTTGGCCATTCTTTGTTCTGAGTACTCCTCAAAGTGAAACTGCTCAGGGCGGTACTCAACTGCGTCTTCTTCCATCGGATCAGCTCCTGCTTCCGCGACGTTGACATGCTGCTCCTCCACATCAGAATTGTATAATGTATCCGCAGGAGGGATGAACTCAGTATGCTCACCCCCCAAGATCGTAGTCAACTCGACGCAAGGGAGGAGTAATCTCGAGGGTCCGCACGCAGGATGCATAAACTTGTATAGCAATCGTCCATTCCTCAATTCCCAGTCCAAAGTGCATAGCTGCCGAAAGTTGTTGATGTCTATCCAGCGTGGTGGGTACGGCTCGGATTGTAGGGGAACACGTGCAGCCTCAAGAAACCAAGTAACTACGCCTCCCATGCATATGACTCCAGGAGTGCGGTTGCTGTTGAGTCTCGAGACCCAGGTCTTGTATGACATTATGTAGTTGAGAAGGTAGAGCGAGACGGAAGTGTTGGACATGTCACCTTGCAGCGTGGTGCAATCCATGGCAGTGAATGAGAGTCCCTTTAGTGCCAGATCAATCATCTCAAGCTCGTCGTACGTGATGTATCCCTTAATCTCCTTAGCATAGAATGCATTGGCAACCGCCTTCTGGAAGTAACGCAAGACTAGGCTTCTCAGGTTCATCGCCTTCATTTTCGATGAAGTAAATGTCGGGATGCTTCTGATCGTTGCCCAGAGTGCAGATATTTCGGTTCTGTCGAACTGCGGCGTAGTCCCCGTTCCGCTGGGAAATCCAAAGATCTCTTCGATGGTTCTGAAAGTAAGTGTGTAGAACTGGCCATGAACGCGGAATGCAATATAACCCAGACCTCCATCAGACATCATGCCTGGCTCATCCGCATACAAGTGCATCTCCAGAGTAGAAAGGAACTGAATTGTCTCCTCTCTGTATCCACTCTTGGGGGTGTTCATAATTCTCTCCAGATGGCACCGCCGAAATAGATACTGAACATCTTCCCTAATCCCTAGTAGCTCCATCATCTTAGGATGCCTCTCTCATCTCATGGATAAGCTCAGTACTTTTTCTGTTTCTCTGAAATATGTAAACTCAAAGGCCAACGTTTAATATGTTAGTGAGCAAATAATAAGAGCAGTTATGAAAATCGAAACTTGAAAGTGCAAAGAGAGAATAAACCGATCACGTGACACTTCGGGGTCAGTGGCAAAACTGGTCGGCTCGAGCATGGAGAGTTCGTCGGATCGAGTTGCCTACAAGTTTGACGGGTCGAGTGTTGGCGTCGAACAGCGATGGATCGAGTGGACACGGATGTGGCTCGATCGTGACTTTGATGGCGACTCAAACGGGACGGTCCGGCGAGGGTCGAGTCGTGATGGTGCTAGTTGAGGGAGGCGGCAAAATGTTGGTTCGATGGAGACGAACGTGTCGGCTTGAACGGACCTTCACAGAGACGGCTCGAGAGACGTGGATGAAGGTTGATCGGGTGGACGTGGGTTGAGTCGACGTGGGCGAAGCTGGAGTTGGTGAGAACAGTGTGAACAATGGCTCGATGGTACGGAGTGGGATGGATCGAGTCGGAACATGAAAAGTACACCGAGGGTCGAGTCATGATGGATGTAGGTCGATCGAGTCAGCAGCACGGCGGCTCGAGTGGTTTCAGGTCGACTCGAGGGTGGCAGCACGGCGGTTCGAGTGGGTTAACTCCGGCGGTACTTCGACGATGGTTGTATGCAATGGTCTCGAGCAAGAGAGAGATGGGAGAGTGATGATTGTTTGTTTTGGTTGGTGAGTTGAGAGTGAAGGAGAGGTGACATAAATAGAGGGATGGTGAAAATGAATAATTGTGATATGTCGTGTAAGTGGTGCAAGGGAGAGTGGTGGTGGAATAATGTTGGAGATGATGAGACACAAAGATGGAGTTGATGTGTTTTGGGAGAGGGAACAAGAGAGGAAGGGGTGAGTTGATGGGAGAGAGCAATTCACGTGGGTGGGTGAGAGAAAAGAAGAGTGGGGTCACCTAATTGTGAAGTTTCTTCTCTAGATATTTTTTTTTGTTCCCATATGACCAACAATCTCTCTTTGACTCTGACTCTCTTTTGTAGCTTTTCTTCTCTTCTGTAAAACTCATCTTTATTCAAACTTTATTCCAAAGTCACTCCTTTAACTGCATTTTTTTTTTGCTTAAACTCCCTTCTGTAGACTCCTGAACGCAAGAAAATCAAAAACAAAAATTAAAAACACAAGGATCGTAAAAAATATTTACAGTGATACCTTTGGGACTTCCTCCGAAGTGAGCTTGTTTAAAGTCCCTAGCTTGACTTTTCAACTTTTTATGCTTGTGGGGGTTCACTGAGGAGCACAGAAGACCCCTCTGGTTGGACTTGGTCAGCTAAATATTTTTTTACTCTTTGGCCGTTTACACTGAATTCGCTGCCAACCTTGTTCAGAAGAGTGATGGCTCCAAATGGCAGAACGTCTTTGACTGTAAAAGGTCCAAACCACCTAGACTTAAACTTTCCAGGAAATAATTTAAGTCTGTAATTGAACAGCAAAACCTGATCTCCAGCTTTGAGCTCCTTGACAACAATCTTCTTATCATGAAAATTCTTGGTTCTTTCTTTGTAAATTTTTGAGCTCTCATAGGCATCAGTCTGATTTCTTCTAACTCGTGGATGTCCAGAGTCCTCTTAGCCTGAGCTGTGTCAATATCCAAGTTCAGCAACTTGATAGCCCAAAGCGTATTGTACTCAACCTACACAGGGAGATGACATGCTTTTCCATATATCAACTGAAATGGTGTTCTGCCTATCGGCGTTTTGAACGCTGTTCTGTATGTCCAGAGAGTCTCGTCTAACTTGACAGACCAGTCTTTCTTTGAAACTCCAACAATCCTTGACAGTATACCCTTGATTTGTTTGTTTGAAACTTCAACATGTCCGCTGGTCTAAGGGTGATACGCAGTCGACACCTTGTGCTTGACACCATACTTTCTCAGCATACTCTCGAACACCTTGTCGACGAAGTGAGTTCCACCATCACTGATCACTGCTCTGGGTATCCCGTACCTTGGAAAGATTATACTTTTGAACAACTTCAGAACAACCTTGTGATCGTTGGTAGGACTGGCAATGGCTTCAACCCACTTAGAAACGTAATCGACAGCCACCTGAATATAGACATTACCATTCGATAGAGGGTTGAAAGGTCCCATGAAGTCTATACCCCAAACATTAAATATCTTTACTTCCAGGATCAGATTCTGAGGCATCTCGTTCCTCCTTGTGATGATGCCCATCCTCTGACAAGCATCAAACTTGGTGATGAAACTGTGAGCGTCTTTGAACAAGGTTGGCCACCAGAGACCTGCTTGAAGAACCTTCTGAGCTGTCTTGAATGTGGTGAAGTGACCTCCATAGGTAGAGCCGTGACAATGCTCAAGTACTCCCTGTACTTCCCCTTCTGCTATGCATCTCCTGAACAGACCGTCAAAACCTCTCTTGTACAGATAGGGTTCATCCCAGAAGTAGTGGTTGACCTCTCTGAAAAGCTTCTTCTTCCTGTTGGGATCCATGTCATCAGGAACTTCTTCACATACCTTGTAATTCACGACATCTGCATACCATGAAGCAGTCTCAGAAGTGATCACCATGCATCTGATTCTGAGGTTGTCAAGCTCTGTGTCATGCATTTGCTCACAAACTTGGGCGACCAGAAGTTGTTCCTCAAGCATTGAATCATCTATGGGAACAATATCTTCAATCCTCATTCTTAACAGATGGTCCGCAACTCCATTTTCTATGCCTTTCTTGTCAACAATCTCCATTGTCAAACTCCTGAAGAAGCAGAATCCATCTCAACAGTCTTGGTTTGGTATCCTTCTTCGAGTAGATGTGTCTCAGAGCAGCATGATCGGTATACACTATGACTTTCGAACCCACAAGGTAACTCCTGATTTTTTTGAATGCAAATACAACTGCTACGAGTTCCTTCTCTGTGGTTGCATATCTTCCTTGAGTCTTGTCCAAGGTGCGACTAGCGTAGTAGATGAAATGAAGCTTCTTGTCAATTCGTTGTCCCAGAACTGCTCCAACTGCAAAGTCTGAAGCATCACACATGATCTCAAAAGGGTGATCCCAGTTTGGAGGTTGTATTATGGGTGCTGAAACCAACGCCTCCTTGATCCTGCCGAAAGCATCCAGACATGCTGCATCAAATTCGAACTCAACCTCCTTGCACAACAACCTTGTTAATGGTCTTGAAATTTTTGAGAAGTCCTTGATGAATCTTCTATAAAACCCAGCATGTCCCATAAAACTTCTGATGTCCTTCACTGTCCTTGGCGGTTGAAGCTGAACCATGACCTCAATCTTTGCTTTGTCAACCTCAATTCCTCTTTCAGAAATCTTGTGTCACAGAACGATCCCTTCTTCAACCATGAAATGACACTTCTCCCAGTTCAGCACCATGTTCGTCTCCTCACATCGCGTCAATACCCTGCACAGATTCAACAAACAGGAGAAGAAAGTGGAACCGTATACAGAGAAATCGTCCATAAACACTTCCACTGACTCCTCAATCAGATCCGAAAAAAATGATGTCATGCACCTTTGAAAGGTAGCAGGAGCATTGCACAAACCAAATGGCATGCGTCTGTAGGCAAAAGTGCCATAAGGACAAGTGAAAATTGTCTTTTCCTGATCATTTGGGTGGATATGGATTTGGAAGAATCCACTATACCCATCAAGGAAACAATAATAGGGGTGACTAGCTAATCTTTCCAACATTTGATCAATGAAAGGCAGAGGAAAATGATCCTTCCTAGATACAACATTCAACTTCCTATAATCAATGCACATCCTATGTCCAGTGATGGTCATAGTTGAGATTAACTCATTTCTTTCATTTTTGATCACAGTTATGCCTCCCTTCTTAGGTACACAGTACATTGGAGATACCCAAGTACTATCAGAGATAGGATAGATAACTCCAACATCAAGAAATTTTAGGATTTCCTTCTTCACTACCTCTTTCAGATTAGGGTTCAATACTAGCATAAGATTCATTTTCAAGATTGATTCTATGCATGCAAAGGCTAGGCAAAATACCCTTGATATCATCTAATGAATACCCTATAGCCTTTCTATACTTCTTAAGCTCAGTCACTAGCAACCCCAACTCATCATCACTCAACCTAGCATTCACTATGACAGGATAAGTAGAATTGGTTCCCAGAAAAACGTACCTGAATCCGAAAGGGAGAGTTTTGAGTTCTACCTTTGGAGCTTTTAATTCCGACCAGTCATCAGCATGGGAGTCTGGAGTGATCACGGTCGAGTGGGAGGGGTGTGGCTCGATCGAGCGGGACAACGGTGTCTCGAGTCGGGTCTTGACGTCGGTCGAGTCGAAGATATCACGTTCTGAACTCTCTGTCTCAACAACACATACCTCTTTTGCGTCAGATAGCTGCTCGAATTCCTCTGGTCCATCTGTTTTTCTGTGAGAGTCTAGCAGATTCTTGTAACAAGTGGTCTCCTCATGCAGGAACCCTTCGTCTCCACCCTTGGTCAAAGCAGTCTTGAGATGATCCTCCTCAGCTAATTCCTCCAACAACTCATCAGCCAATTTATCCATCTCTTCAATGTAGAAGACTTGTCCTCCTATCGTTGGCTTTTTCAAGGTATCCTTGATGTCAAACTTCATAATGAAGTCATCGCCCAGATTGAGGTCAATCTTGCCATTTCTGACATCAATGATGGCTCCAGCTGTCGCTAGGAACGGTCTTCCTAAGATCAAAGGATCTTTTGGATCTTCATCCATCTTCAGAACCACAAAGTCGGTTGGCACTTCCACGGCTCTGATCCTGATGGTAAGTCTTCTAAAATACCATTTGGAAGTCTCACTGATCTGTCTGCAAGGATGAGAGAGATGTCGTAACCCTTGAACCTTGTAAAACCCAACCTCGTAGCAATAGAGAGTGGCATCAGATTAACTGAAGCGCCAAGATCACATAGGCACCTGTCAAAAGACATAGGTCCAAGGGAGCAAGGTAGAGTGAATGATCCAAGATCTTTGAGCTTCTTGGGTACAATCTTCTTCTGGATGATTGCACTGCACTCAAGACTTAGTACCACAATGCCTTGAGCTTCTTTTGATCTTTCCATCACTAAGTCCATGAGGAAATTCTGGTAGTGAGGAACAAGTGCGAATGCATCGAGCAATGGCATCCTCAACTCAATCTCCTTGACTTGTTTTTCGAACAAGGCTACGTACTTCTCAGTAAGCTGCTTCTTGAACCTCACTGGAAATGGTAGAGGAGGCTTGTATGGTGGAGTGATGAATCTCATAGTTTTGTCTTCAGAAACAACCTGTTCCTTAACAGCTTCAGGTTCAGACTTCTTTAATGGTTCAACCGGGTCCTTGACTGCTTCGACTGGTTTCTCCATCTAAGCCTCATCCTGAACAAAATCCTCCCCATCTAATTCCTCACTGTCCTCAGTGACGTCTGGTACTCCTTGCCTGGGAGACAATGTTTTCTCACTTCGCAGCGTGATTGCGTTTACAAACTCCTTGGGGTTCAGCCTTTTCTGGGAATTGGTCAGGCTTTGGTGCAGAAGTAGAAGCAGATTGGCCTTCCATATACATTATCTTCGAATTCAGAGCTTCAAATTTGACGTTCAGATCATTGTAGGAGCATTCCATCCTCTAACTAAGGTCAGCAAACTTCTTAGCAGTATCCATAGAGCCGCTAGCTTGACCCTGAAGAAGTTGTTGCATCATTTGCTTCATTTCTTGATCTGGGGCTGTAGTAGGCTGAACTTGTTGAGGGCGGAATCCTGACGGTGGTCCTTAGGGAGTCTGATAACCCTGCTGGAACTGTTGTTTAGGAACGAATCCCAGACTGTAAGGCACAAAAGGTTTTTGTTGACCTTGTTGTTCTTGTTGAGACGGGTACACATGATCTTGTGGATTAGCAACATTGTTACTTCGGTAAGACAAATTGGGGTTCGTCTTGTAGGGGTTGTAACCTTTGTTGTATCCACCGTGATTCTGAATATAGCTGATCTCCTCAGTTTGCTCGCCCTCCCCATCTGGAACTTGGAAAGGGTCATCCTTAGATACAAAGTGGACGCTCCTCTGCTGGCTTAGCAAGATACAGTCAAGCTTCTCATTAAAATTTTTGAGGTCCTTATTGTACTTCTCTTCAGACCCAGCGTCGCCGCGAACTGTGCGGTCATAGTTCTCATTGTAGTTGCCATCAGACTGATCGAGATTCTCCACAAGTTGCCATCCTTCCTCAATCTCTTTGTTCAGGAAATTACCGTTAGAAGCAGTGTCAAGCAGCATACGTATCTTTGGTAGTACACCACGGTAGAGAGTGCTCAGCAGTGACTCGTTGTTAAAACCTTGGTGTGGATAATGGTTGTGGTAGCCCTTGAAACGCTCCCAGGCTTCACAGAATGATTCTGAGCTCTTCTGAGTGAAGCTAGAAATCTCATTCCTGAGACGTGCTGTTCTGGAATTGGAGAAGAACTTGGCCAAGAATGCTTTCTTGCAACAATCCCAGGTGGTGATTGATCCCTTGGGAAGATTTTTCTCCCATTGATGAGCTTTGTCTCCCAGGGAGAATGGGAAGAGGCGCAACTTGTAACCATCCTCACTCACGTCGTTGATCTTGGTGAGACTGCACAGACGGTCGAACTTGTCCAAGTGGTCGAGTGGATCCTCCATAGGCAACCCGTGAAACTTGTTTCCTTGGATCTTGGAGATCATACCACTATTGATTTCGAAGTTGTTGTTCTACACGGCGGGAGGGACGATTCCAGCACGCTGAGTATGAGTGTTTGGTGCATCCCCAGCACCAATGTTTCGCAGTCCCGGATGTGGTCTATTCGGTTGTTCCATTGTGACGAGTGCGGGATGATCAGTGAGTTGACGAGCTTGTTGTGGTCTTTGTAACCGGTTGATATCGTCGATAGCAGGAAGGAGGTTCTGTTGTCTTCTTGATCTGGTGTGCATGCAACGTTGCAATCAACAAAGTCCTGATATGCAAAACAAACAAGCAGACAACCAAAACAAGTCAGTACTCAGAATGATAAGTGTAATAGAACTTAATCTTGCAGAACTTGAAACCTTAAATGTAGCAAAACGAATCCCAAATGGCAACGATGCCAAATTGATACTAGGATTTTTGTATGTCCTAGCAGGTTCAATTAATTTTATGCAGTTGTAATACTTAAGGTGTCAATCCAGTTGGGAAACTTTACTATCACTCAAGATGCAATCAGGATTTCACAAGTCAAGCCAATTCAAAGAGAGTGTTTTATCTAACAATCCTAGAATGATGAAAATGCAAAACGAAAAATGAACTACAGAACTAGAAACGAAAATGTATGGCAAGAAGTAAACAAAAGTAAAAACGAAAACGATTCTAAGCATGAAGAAACGAAACAGTCTCAGGAATGTAATATCAATCAAGAATATAAAAGTCCTAAAGATGAGAGTAATTGATGTCGGTGGAGTATCCTAGTCTATAGAGTGTTTAACATACGACAAGTAAACTATCCCTAAACAATGAACATCACAACTTAGCTAATCCAATCTCTTGGAAAAAACTACTCAGACTCAACCACTTCCATACCTAGCTCTCGCTAGAGAAACATGGTCGAGCAGGCATGACAAACAAGTTCATTCACGTCAACAAATATCCTAGACAACTAATCTCTTAGGCTAGGAACGTAAGTCTCTGGCACTAGTTGGTCAGACATTTCATCAAACACCTTTTGGGTGTGGAAATGTCTCGAACCTAGTTCCAATTGATCAGAGAGAAATTAGTAATTCTAACACTAGTCCAGAAGGGAATCATACAAATTAAAGCTTAAACACCCTACATCTTAAGATCCTCCACCTAGTCTATCCCATCCCCAAGAACCTTAACACTACTCAGATCCGGAAATCATCACCAAAGATACAAATCCAGAAAACATTGAACCTAGCATAATAGATAGATAGAAATGAGAAGAACAACTTTGTAGAAAAAATCAAGTGCAAAAGCTGAATAAACTCGGAGATGTCGGATTACAAGTCTCAGAGCGTTTTTTGGTGGCTAGGTCAAATCTTAGAAAAGAAAATAAGATAAAGATAAGATGTCCTAAACCAAGACTTAACAAAATGTATATATAGTAAAAACATGTGAATCCCTAAAACTTAAAACGACAAGATAGAGCGTCAGTTCGGGAATCTCCTGAAGCCTGTGAAACCAAACATGTGTGGTCGAGTCGCGTGTCGTCTCTCCCTGGGGTGCGATCGAGTGGAACGGATCGAGTCGAGGTCATACGACTCGAGGTAGGTCGAGTGGAGGTGATACGACTCGAGCTGGGTTGAGTGGAGGTGATGCGACTCGAGCTGGATCGAGTGGAGGTGATGCGACTCGAGCTGGATCGAGTGGAGGTGATGCGACTCGAGCTGGGTGTATATGTATCCACTAAAACGATGATAACTCTTGAACCACTCCTCCGATTAACTTGAAATAAATGGCATTGGAAATATGACTCAGATATAGCTCAGCTCCTTCATAATGGCCGTCTCCCAGAAGCTCTTCCAAAGGTATCTGAAGTTAATCTCATTCACCATGTTACTTGTGCTTGATTGATTTAATTTTCTATAACCATGTTAATTTTCTTTTGTGGTTTGGAATTTGAAACCTTAGGCGAAACAATTCTGTGAAGATGAGAGAAGGTTATTGGCGTACGATCAGGTCGACAACTTCTGCGCATCCATCATGTTTTTTTACCTTTTCTTTGTTTGGCTTGTAGTTATTCTTCAAGAACTCTGTTTTGATTTAGGCATCCAAAGATGACTAATGAAAGACAAAAATTAAAAACAAGGGTGTGAAGATATTAGTATTATTTTTACTTTTATGAAAAGATAAAGACACTCATTTGAGTATGTGCAATTATCATGCTCTTATGATATCATATGAACTCAACAAACGTTTCTATGCTCTGTTCAACGTTGACAACTTGACATGCACCAATGCACCATGTTAAACGTTTGTATGCTTTGTTCAACGTCGACAAGCCCATAATTAGAGCATATATATCATTTTTTTTTTAAAAACTGATTTTAAATCTTATTAATTCCATGCTTTAAAAGTTTAAACTTTAAAGTAACGTCTTCTATAAGATTTCTTGTAGTGCATGTCATGCTGTATCTATTTTTTTCCGTTAAAGTCGATATATATAACAAAAACGATTATCTGCACCTTTGCATACAAATAAAAGTTTATTATTAATCTTGAAATTAACACAAACCTATCTTCTCAGGTGGATTCGAGGTAATTAATTTGAATACGAGAAAATTAAAGTCGATTTTTTTTTTCTCAAACAATTCAAGAAAGTCTAAACCACCATCCATAGAAGAGATATTTCTACAAAAAATTATAGTTAAATATCTTAAAATATAAAATATATATATACATATATTTCACTAAATTAAAAAACTGATAAAATTGGTTCCGATGGCCATGAAGATTAGTGCGACCAAGAAAACCGTTGAAAGTCAGACACCTCTGGGCTCTGGGTCTCGGGGACATAATTCTCACAATGTTCCAATTCTTAACTCAAAACCTGCATGCATAATAAAAACATCCTATTTTATTTCAGAGCAGATACGATTCACAATACCATTTCTCGAACAACGTCATGCATAATCACAAAAAACTTTTCCCTCATCATCATTAACCTCTTTCATTAACAATGATGCACAAACAAGACTACCAATTATATCATATAACCCATATATCGGCCTCTACAATACTTTCACTTGTATCTATAATTCCTTCAAATGGCGACTAGCCTATCAATTATCGGTTGAAGTTGTCTTTCCTCCAACTCAGGTGCTAGAGGTTTATCAGCAATCTCTTTTACATCTTCATTTCAGAGTTTCTTAATCAACCTCAATGTCAAGAAAACACGTTTCCTGATATAATAGCTCGATATAGTTAGCTCTTAGAGCAAAATCCACAGATACACAACTTTTGAAGTTCAACATCTTTAGCGCCTTAGAAGTTTATCGGCTCCATGACTTCCTTCTCAGTTCAGCATATAATTTTCTTAATCTTTTTTTTTTTGATTTTTTTTTAAAATAAATTATTTTTTTCATTTTATTATGAGTGACATCATTCTCACAAAAGTATTCTTTCTAAATTAAATTTGAGTTAATTAATTTACATACGAAAGTGTAAATTAGTAGAGATCATATTTCTATAAAAAAAAAAATTATAATTAAAAATTATAAAATTATAAAATATATATTTCACTATTTTCACGGAATTAAAAAAAAAACACATAATATTACGTATTAAAAGTCAAACACCTCTGATTGACTCAGAGGTTTCTCTCCGCGTAGGACGGAAACAAAGACCTTTAATTTCATCAGTAACGCTAAAATAACAGATCGGAGCAAAAAAAAAAAAAAAGAAGAAGAATGGAAGATCTATGGAAGAGAGCGAAATCGTTTGCAGAAGAAGCAGCGAAGAAGTCTCAAACCATAACACTACAATCATCTTCAACAACCTTCGTCAATCTCGTCTCCGAAACCGCTAAAAAATCCAAAGAGTTCGCTCTCGAAGCTTCTAAGAAAGCCGATTCGCTCAACGTCTCCGAGTTCGTGGCCGAGACGGCGAAGAAATCCAAGGAGTTCGCCGCCGAGGTTTCAACCAAAGCGGATCAGCTCAAAGTCGTTGCGTTGAAGCAAGCTGATCAGATCCAGAATATTAAATCTATTGCCGACATTATACCTCCGTTTGGGGGAGGATCAGGATCTAGTGGTGGCTCTGTGATCTCTGAATCTGAGCTTGTTAGCTTTGGTATCACCGATGATTTGAGAGAGTTTGTTAAAGGTTTGACGTCTGCTACGTTCCAGGCTTTTCCTGAACAAGGTATGGTTGCTTTATCTTGTTGTTTTATCTTCTTCTTTGATTTTCTGGAATTGAGGATTTGCAATGTGTTGTGGTAAATGTGGATTAGATGAATCGTCGGAAGTTTCTGATTTGGAAACAAGTGCGTCTAATGTTCGGAAGGATCTATCGGAGTGGCAGGAGAGACATGCCACTCTTGTTCTTGGTTCTGTCAAGGTACTAATACTTGGATTTTGGGAATTGAGAATACTATATAGTTTGATCTTGCATACTGGTTAACTTGTAGATTCATCTCTTATGTGCTACATTGTTTGATGTTTGCATTTTGTGTTTGTTGCAGCAAATTTCGAAGTTAAGATATGAGTTATGCCCACGAGTCATGAAAGAAAGGAGGTTCTGGAGGATTTACTTTACCTTAGTGAGCACTCATGTTGCACCGTAAGGCTCTACTATCTCTCTCCAACTCTAAAACGTTTTTGATACTCACTTTTGAAGAAGCGCATAGGAGGAAGTAAAGATAGCGTAAGACCTGTATATTACTAAGACTATGATGTCTCATAGCTTAATCAATGCAGCTTAAGACATGTGATTAGATGCATAAGTTTGGTTAAATGAAACCATAACTAATCATATTGGAACGTGGGGTTGATCCAGAGACTGTTTTAGTGAATTCTCTCTAGTTGTTGCAAATCATCTATGTTGCCAGTCTTCTCTAGCTCGGTTCAGTAGCTATCTCGGAAAACCATGTAACTCACAAATGAGAATGGCAAAGCCAAAGGAACGTTTAACTGAAAATGTATAGAAGATCTTGGCATCTTAATCATTTGTGTATATCTGTTAGGTGATTAGTGAATTGAGCACCCATGTCTTTCGTGGGTATGAGACTTGATAGCCGCATGCATAAATTAAGAGGAAATGATTTGTTTTGGCTCAGATATGAGAGGAAGTACATGGAGGAACTTAGGAACAAAGCAGAGAGTAAAGAGGAAGAAGCTAAGAAGAGCCCAGGGGCTGAAGGAACAGAAACAGGTGAAAAGAATGTCGCAAAAAGCAGAACATCTACTGCATCCTCTGAGCAAGATCTTGACACATTCCTCCTGGGAGATTTAGAAGACAGTGACGAAGCTCCCGGTGAGACACCTTGACTTATACTTTGCTTCTCAAGTTTTAGACGTGTCTTAAATATTGAATTTTGTTTGTGTAATTGTGAAACCTTGCAGATGATGATGATGATGATAATGGTGATGATGGAGGAAGCCTGGGTGATGATGACTTCGACAAGATTGGCAACTCTGTAAGTTAAACATTTGATTCTCTCTTTGTCTTCAAAAGATACAAGAAGAGAACGAACACCTTGGTTTAATCTAAATCTGCCTTCTCGTGTTTGCAGGATGCCGAAGAAGAAAAAGAAACAAATGCAGCAAAGGCATAGAAATATATTAGTTTTGTTACACCCAATCGTGGGGAAGTAAATGAGGATGGTATATGATCGATCTGTTTCATCATCAGTGTATAGCTTTTGCTTTAGCGAAGATGCAAAAGAACACATTTTATTCATTCGAATTCGCAGTTTTTTTTTAAAAAACGAGACTTTCTTTATGTTGCAGTAAAAAAAAGCTTACAACTTTGAATACAAAATTACCCAAAAAAAAAATCGAAACTTTTGATTTTGACATATGTATTCGTAGCTGGAGAGGTTTTATTAGTTTAGCTCTGTGAGTGTAGTTATGACGACAATATCTCTTCTCCGGCGTACCACCAAGTCGTCGCCGACAATATCATCACTCTTGTCTCTGGCGATTTCATCTTTCTCGACGCAATGTTTTGTTCGACGAACAGCATCACTCTCTGTTCCAACGGAAGCTCCTCCGGCTCCAAAGAAGATCCCCTTCACGGTCTCGACCCACGGAATCACAAGGCAAGATCCTTACCGTTGGATGAAGAATACAGAAGATACCGATTTCGCCGACTACGTCCAGCGTGAGAACGCGTACGCTCAAGCTTTCATGGCTGACACAGAAGCCTTAAGGCGTGATTTAGTCTCCGAGATGAAAACTCGTATTCCGGAAGAGATTTTCACACCTCCTGAGCGTTGGGGACCATGGTTCATCTCTCTATAATCTTGAAACTTTTTTTTTTTTGATTCGAGTCAAAAAAAGGATTGAATCGGGTTTTGAATTGTCAATTGAGTAGGTTATATAGGCAATACATACCCAAAGGAAAAGAGTACCCACTTCTGTGTAGGAGATTGGACAAGGTTGAAACAAATTGGCTCTCTGGTCTTTTTCGTGGAGGAGAAGAAGAAGAAGAAGTTGTGCTTGACTGGAATCAAATTGCAGAGCAGTACGGTAAAGTTTATTCCTTTAGCGTAATGTTGCAGTTTTAGTTTAAGAGTCGTAAACGATTACGCAAGTGTTATGTGTACTATTACTTCAGGTTATGTTCACATTGGGGTTTGTCGGGTTTCACCTGATCATAACTATCTTGCGTACACGGTTGATCCCGAGGGAGGTGAACGTTTCCTTCTTCAAATTAAGGATTTGAGAACCGGTCTTTTAGTTCCGAGGTTGGAAGTTGATGGAGTTGTTAGCTTGGCATGGGCTTTAGATGGAGTCACCTTGTTTTATACTGTTGCAGATGAATGCCAAAGACCTCACAGGCAAATACTGTAAACTTAAACTAGTAGTAGATTGATAGCTTTTTTGTCTTTATGAAACTTGGGGTTGTTTGTTCAACTGTGACATGTTTTTGCAGGGTTGTTGTTACAAATGTTGAATCAGATGGGAGAGATGATACCGTAGTGTTTACAGAAAAGGATTCCAGTTTCTGTGTAGACATAACGACCACAAAAGATGGCAAGTTTGTTACTATCAATTCGAACTCAAGGACTTCATCCGAGGAATTAACCTGTTTTGAACTTTCAATTGCATTTTCTTATATAGTCTCTATCACCCATATACTTTATGCTCAAGCTGAGTTATCTTGTTTTCAGGTTTATATTGTAAATGCTGATAAGCCAATGGCCAATTTACGAAGAACTCGTGAACGAGTCCCTGGCGTGCAGTGTTTTTTGGAACACCACAATGGGTTCTTTTACATTCTTACAAATTCTCCCTCAAATGCAACTAGTGAGTGGTCTGGTGAAGGCTATTATTTAACTAGATGCTTAGTGGAAGAACTTGAAGCATCTGACTGGCAGGTTTTGGTTATTTTATAAATCATGTTTTCTGTAACTTTTTTGAGATAGAGAAGAATACTGATTTTTTCTTGTCAGATTGTTTTCTGCCCAAATGATGAAGTGTTAATACAAGATATGGACATGTTCAATGACTACCTGGTGCTTTTTCTTAATAAGAATGGCTTCCCTATGCTATGTTCTATTGATATGCCCGTAAAAGCAAATATGAAGGTATTTCTGATTAATCTTGCGTTAGTGTCTTTTTACGTTTTCTCTCGGTGTTCCTACAGTTTTACTAAGGTATGTTTCTATTTTTGCAGCATATGGATGATCTTAATCCCTGGTATTTCCCTCTTCCACCTGATCAATGCAGTGTTGCGCCAGGTTCAAACCACAACTTTCAGAGCTCTATATACCGAGTGGTGCTTTCATCTCCTGTGGTATGTTTACTTTGTTGCTTTAAGAAACGGGTTCTTCTACTGTTGTAGCTTTGATGCCATAAGGTAGTTGTTTTGCATGTAAAATGATTCTTTCTACTCTGATAGTTTCTCTGAATAACCTTACTATTGTTTTTGGGATTGTAGATGCCTGACACTATCGTCGACTATGATGTGTCAAGACGATTGTTCTCAATTGTGCAACAGGAGAGAGGGGTTATAGGTAATTCTGATAGTAGTACGCCATGGTACCCTGCAGATGGTTCGATAGAGAACAGATGTCAACTTGATGATAGAACGAGTGAGGAACAAGATGGTCAGTTAGATTCTCGAATGCATAAGTGGGAGGGTTTATCTGATGCATATGTTTGTGAAAGACAAGAAGTTTCTTCACATGATGGAGTTGAAGTCCCTCTTACAATTCTGTATTCACGAGAAGCATCGAAGAAGAGTGAATCACCGGGAATGTTGATATGTTATGGTGCGTATGGAGAAGCTTTGGACAAAAGCTGGTGCACAAATCGATTGAGTATGCTTGATCGTGGATGGGTTATTGCCTTTGCTGATGTGAGGTCAGTTATAAAACATTACTAAATCGTTCAGTTTGAATGTGATAGTGGTAATTTGAATGTGCGCCTCCTATAGAAGTTTCATTTTGGTCTCAGGGGAGGAGGTGGTAGGGATTTTTCATGGCACAAATCCGGAACTGGATCGTTGAAACAAAGCTCAATCCAAGACTTCATACATAGTGCGAATTATCTAATCGAAAAGGGTTATGTGCATAGACACCATCTTGCTGCTATTGGGTACAGCGCAGGAGCTATCCTTCCAGCTGCAGCCATGAATATGCACCCGAGTCTATTTAGAGCTGCAATTTTGAAGGTTAGAATATTGGTTATCTTAGCAAATGCTTTGGTTGTGTCCATAATGATATGCAAACGCTTATATATGATCAAGCTGTACCATTGTGCAGGTTCCTTTCGTAGACGTGTTAAACACATTATCAGATTCAAAATTACCTCTCACACTCTTGGACCATGAAGAATTTGGGAATCCGGACATTCAAACCGACTTCCGATCCATCCTTAGCTATTCTCCATATGATAACATACGCAGAGATGTTTGCTATCCGTCCATGCATGTCACAACTTCGTTTCATGACTCAAGGTAAGCTTAACACAAGAATGATTTTACTTAAGTTTTGGAATTTATGGATCACAATTTCGTGTGTTTGTTGGTTTCTAGGGTTGGAGTATGGGAAGGTGCAAAATGGGTGGCTAAGATACGGGAGAGTACGTGCGAGGACTGCTCACGAGCTGTGATTCTGAGAACAAATATGAATGGGGGCCATTTCGGTGAAGGTGGTCGGTATGCTCAATGCGAAGAGACTGCATTTGATTATGCTTTTCTTATCAAAATTATGGGTCATCACAACAATCGATGAAAGAATCATGTAATCTTTTATGTAGCTTGAACTGATTCTATTATTACGTCTTTTGCTCGAAGTCATAAATCAGTTTGTCTCATTCTTGCTAACGGGTATAGACAAAGGAAGATAAAATCAGAAAACAATGATGTGATAAACTTGAAACGTAATCTGATATTCCACAAGAGATCATATTGATAGATTACATGAATGATGAAGAAGATGATACAAACTCAGAACCACAAAAAACGTACAATCTACTTAACCATAATTGATCTTAACGACTGTAGGAATCCCCTAGAAGCCGAACAATGTACACGATAGAAGCAATCTGTCAATACATTTATATATTCCAAAGCCGTTGAGCCTTACAGAGAAATGTCACAGTGTTTTCATGCGCTTATGAGACTGTTCAGATTCTTCCTCAAAGCTTGGATCTCTTGCTTGTGTATCAGATGATAATGGATTCTGCATAGAGAGTATGTATCAACATCATCGTATATGGTTACTGTTTACATGGAATGTGAAACCGACTAATTTACCTTACTTGATGGCTCGTCATGAGTTAGTCCTTGATTGGCTCGTTTCCCGAGATCAATCTGGACGGAAAGTTTTGCATGCGACAAATCAATTCCAGCGTTCTGGAGAGCTTGTGTTAATGAGCTCAATAACCTGGTCATTTCAGAATACACATTAATAAGAAACCAATCGATCACTTCGATAAAAAAAAAACAAAAACTAACAGAAATGAGGCAGACTTAGAAGATTAGGTTTAACTCACTCATGCGAGTAGGCACTAGAGATGCTAATGGTTCCACCTTCAATAACCAGGTCATTACTTTGGCCTAGCACATCACTAGTAGCAGGACATTCATTAGCTTGTTCACCTTGTACCAACGGAAGAATTGGTTGAACTGGTGGTAATCCTTTGTCGTCTAACTCAGGTTGACTTTCAATCGGTTTGCCGGTTATAGCTCTTCCATTGTCAGACTCAATCGGGATTTGCGGTTCTGCAACGATTGCAGGTGTAGAAGCCACAGCGTTTTCTTCAAACTTTGCAGGAAAAGATATCCCTGGACCAGATCCATTATTTATAGCTACTGGGTGGTTCGCCAAACTCTGAACTCGCCAGTGATTATTCCTCTGTTTCCAATCAGGAAAACATAAAAATTCAGCTAAAAGTTACACAAAACTGGCAGCAGAACCACTTGCAGGTCCACAACATAACATAGTAGAAGCTGAACGCATCTAAACATGTTTCTGAAAGATATAAAGTGAAAACTTTACCCATGGTGTCAACTTAGTTGGTTCCTGACTCCATCCTGGATACGATCCTTCATACTTTTGCACCCTCTCTTGTAAATACTGGACATAATCTATCACCTAGAGAATGCAACAGAAGTGCTATTTAAGGCTAACAAGATCTAAAATCAATGAATATTATCACATAGAACATCATTAAATTATCATGAAATACCTCTAAAAGGAAAGAAGCAGTATCTCTTTTTTGTTCACTGTTGGGAATTAGCTCTCTCAATATCTGAAATCTGACAAGAGATTTAAGAAATTCAGCACTCATACTATACAGAAACAAAGATGATGATAGTAGAACTAAGTCCCCATATCAACACCACAGCATTGAGGCAGAGCAAAATTCCCAAACACAAAGTCATAAGTAATCCTAAAGATTGTTACTCTGAATCTCCACAGTTCAAAAGAGCAAGCCACCCCAAAAAAAAAAGCTTGAAATCCTCATACCTTTCATTGATTTTGCTTCTTCTCCGTTGCTCAGTGACTGAATGCTTAGAACGTATCGCACTAGCTTTATCATTTTCCTTTGCATCTGCTTTCCAAATTCAACACCAGCAAATCAAATCCCAAACTCTCCAAAACCAAATCCATCTCGATTCAAATCCAATCAAAAACACAAATCGAAGAACCAATATCTAAGAAAATTCAAAAAAATCTCTAGAATTGGATCGAACAAGTTTTACCTCTGTTGTTGTTGTTGCTATGAACAGTAGTGTTGGAAGAAGGACCTTCACGTTTAGAGCTAAAGTCTTCTTCACCGTAATCTTCTTCCTCTTGATTTCCTTTTCCGGTTCTCATCTTCGCCGGAGTTTTTTTTTCCAACTTTTGCCGTCGACGAGAGCTTCTTCTTCTTCTATTGTTTGTTTTTTATTTGTTTTGTGGGTGACTCGTGACTCGGTTGAGTTTTGATTACCTGTGGGAGAGACTTACATGAACTCTCTCAGTTGAGTTTTTTTGTCCGTCAGTTTCATGATTTCGACACGTGTACGTACCGATATTACCCGGTTAAGCTCTGTAATCGAACCGTAGCTTCTAATGACACGTGGGTTTCACGTGATAAGACGGGATTCTAACCTATCAAATTTAAAGGTCGTCACGTGATGCACGTGGTCTCTTTCTGATCTGTTAATTTTCACCTTCGTACGTACCATGTTTGTTTTATTTAATCGAATGGTAAAACCGTAAAAGTAGCATACCCGTGAAAATGTTTTTATTTACACCACTCTAGTGTTATGATTTTTGCAGTCTTTCACATTATTTATAAATTCATATCCTTAATTGATAACATTCAAAATAACATATACTGTATATATAAACTGAAAGACTTTGTAACATTTGTGGTTTTTAAAATTTACAGTTTTGGTGAAAAGACAAATGGAGCTTCCAAAACACTGCATAAGAAGGGCTTATAGATGTGATCAGCATTGGGCCGAGCTATTTGAAGCCCAAAGTTTATAAAGAAAAAAACGAAAAAAAAACAAATTTTATCAGAGCCAGGTTTCGATCCTGGGACCTGTGGGTTATGGGCCCACCACGCTTCCGCTGCGCCACTCTGATTTGTTGATATTGGTATGTTATTTATGTTATATATAGTATATACTTGTATAACTAGTGCTAGAATATGGGCTTTGAGCCCAATTAAGTGCGGTAACGGATCTGATAAACGGGTCGGGTTGAACAAAGATCCATGAAATGTGAAGCAGAAACCGAAGGTTTTATGAAGGGTTTATTTCGGCGGCTGTATGCACACTTCACGGTGCCTTTCTCTTTTCTCCAGATCTTCTCCTTCTCTTCACCCAAGTCCAAGTTTTTTTTGAAAGTTCTGTTCATCGAATCTTCATTCTTTCATTTCTATGTTTGTATTGACATCTCTACAAATCCAATAGCTACATAGCCCGAGACTGTGCTCGTGGAGGAACTAATCTACCTGAAGCCATTTCGTGGCGATCACAAAGACGATTGGAAAAATGTGGAGGAACCTTTTGGGAAGAGCTTCATTAAGAAAGGTTAAGTTTTTATCTGATTCTAGCTCCGGTACTCATTTTCCGGTGAATAAAGTTCGTGGGATCATTTCTTCTGTTAATCTCATTGGCGTTAGAAATGGTTTATCGATAAACCCAATTAACGAATTGGGTAGATTGGGTTCGTTTCGTCATGGTCAATGCTATTATGCTTTTGAAGGGTATGCAACAGCTGCTCAAGCTATTGATTCTACTGATCCTGATGATGAGTCTTCTTCTTCTGGGTCTGATGAAGTTAATGAATTGATAACGGAGATGGAGAAAGAGACTGAGAGGATCCGTAAAAAGGCTAGGCTTGCAGCGACGCAGCCAAAGAGAGTCATCGCGGGGATGGGAGCACAGAAGTACTATATGCTGAAACAAAGACAAGTGAAAATGGAGACTGAAGAGTGGCAAAGAGCTGCGAGAGAGTGTCGTGAGATTTTAGCTGATATGTGTGAGCAGAAGCTTGCACCGAATCTGCCTTATGTCAAGTCTTTGTTTCTCGGCTGGTTTGAGCCTTTTCGTAATGCTATTCAAGCTGATCTTGATGCTTTCAAGATCAAGAAAGGGAAGATTCCTTATGCGCCTTTTATGGAGCAGCTTCCGGCTGATATGATGGCTGTTATCACTATGCATAAGATGATGGGATTGTTGATGACTAATACGGAAGGTGTTGGCATTGTTAAGCTAGTCAATGCTGCTACTCAGATTGGGGACGCCGTTGAGCAGGAGGTAAAGTTTCAATTTCTCTCGATGCTTTTGATGCTATTTCATGATATAGGTTGAGACTGACTTGAGAAATTGACTTGAGAGTGAATCTAAGTGGAATCATAAAAATGACTCATTGGATTGATGGAGCAGGCCAGGATCAACAGTTTTTTGGAGAAAACTACGAAGAAAAAGAATGCAACTGACAAGACGATCAATGATGAATCAGAAGCTGTGCATGTTTCAGAAGAAACTGTGACCAAAGAAACGGAAAGGGTGAAGAAACAGGTTTCTGTACTGATGAAAAAAAAGAAATTGAGGGAAGTAAAAGCGTTAGTGAAGAAACATGACTCATTCAAGCCATGGGGTCAAGAGGCACAAGTGAAGGTTTGTTTATACTTCCACACTTGTTAATGCACAGCGCTTTGTACTAATTCTTATATTCCTTCTCCTTTTTTCTCTTCTCTGTGATTTAAAATCGGCTCTTGTGCTTCTAGGTTGGCTCACGTTTGATTGAGCTGTTGATGCAAAATGCTTATATACAACCTCCAGCTGAACAGTTTGATGATGGTCCACCTGACATCCGACCTGCTTTTAAGCAAACTTTCAGAACTGTCACATTAGAAAATACGTAAGAGGCTTGTGATTCTTTTTATGCTCATTCACATGTATCTGTCTCTGTCTCCGTCTCTCCCTCTCCTTGTCGATGCTGTTTATTTACATTCTATTGTATTCTTCCTCAGAAAGACTAGCAGGAGATATGGTTGCATCGAATGTGATCCTCTGGTCAAAAAGGGCCTTGACAAATCAGTAAGCAGAATCGTGGACTATGTTTTGCGGATCTTTTATCTGATAACAGTTGTACCTTTGTGATGTTAGGGTTGGAACAATCTTTTACCACACTATATATCAAGGCATTTTAAATTGAGTTTGAGACAATCTTTCTATTCTTCTCTCACCATTTTCCTTTGTTTTAAACAGGCTAGACATATGGTCATTCCCTACTTGCCAATGCTAATACCTCCTCGGAACTGGACAGGGTATGTTCACCAATAATTAGTACTTAGATTGTTTTCTATTTTACTCTTGCTAGATCCCTTTGATAAATTTCTCCTTCTCTGGGCATTGTTCTTATGTACCCGTCATACAGGGGATATCTACAGTTTGCTCAAGTATGTTTCTAGAATTGCTATGTAATTTGACAGTATTTTACAGGTACGATCAAGGGGCACACTTTTTCTTGCCTTCATACGTCATGAGAACACATGGAGCTAAACAACAACGTACTGTAATCAAACAAACTCCAAAGGAGCAACTGGAGCCAGTATTTGAGGTCTGATATCCTTCATCTTTATTGGAAGTTAATGTTGCTTGAGCTTAACCATTTATTGGATTCTTAAAAGCAGAACTGGGAGTTGCAAAATTATGAATATTTTGTTATATGAATAAATGGGTTCATGTGATTCCTTTTGTTTAATCAGGCTTTAGATACTCTAGGAAACACCAAATGGAGAATAAACAAAAAGGTGTTAAGTTTGGTTGACAGAATCTGGGCTAATGGAGGTCGACTTGGTGGTCTGGTTGACCGTGAAGATGTAAGATCTCTCTCTCTGTCCTTTCCTTTATGAATCTATACTTCTAGCTCTTATTCACCTATATACTTCCATATTCTTCAGAGAAGGAAGTAATTTTAGCTCATACTTCTCTTCTAGAAATTTGGATTTTTCTCACCTCTTTATAAACTCCAAAAGGTACCCGTTCCAGAAGAGCCAACAAGTGAAGACCAGGAGAATGTAAAACATTGGAAATGGGAATTGAAAAAAGCAAATAAGGAAAATAGTGAGAGACATTCACAAAGGTGCGATGTAGAGCTCAAACTCGAGGTAAGAGAAGGCTTCTTTTTGAGCTCCTCTTGCTGCTCTAATGTATAAAAACATCATTGTACTTTCATTTGATTGAGCAGGTGGCACGTAAAATGAAGGACGAGGAAGGTTTTTACTACCCTCACAACGTTGATTTTCGTGGCCGAGCATATCCCATGCATCCATATCTTAACCATCTTGGGTCTGATCTCTGTCGAGGCATCCTTGAGTTTTGTAAGGGAAAGCCTCTTGGGAAATCGGGATTGCGTTGGCTGAAGATACATATAGCAAACTTATATGCTGGTGGAGTTGATAAGTTGGCTTATAAGGATCGGGTTGCATTTACTGAGAGTCACTTAAAAGATATATTTGATTCTTCTGATAGACCTCTTGAAGGAAAAAGATGGTGGCTTAACGCAGAGGATCCCTTTCAGTGTTTGGCTGCTTGCATTAATCTTTCAGAAGCCTTGAGAAGCCCCTTTCCTGAAGCTGCTATATCTCATATCCCCATCCACCAGGTACTTGCTAGATTTTATCCATACTTTGTACATGAACAACTTTTATGACATTCTAGTGAAATGAAAATTATATAGACGCCTTTGTTGCTTTGCATTATCATCATCTATGCTCTTTAAGTAGATAATCTTTTTTTTCCTTTATTAATTTTTATTGCAAGGATGGTTCATGTAATGGCTTACAACATTATGCTGCTCTTGGGAGGGATAAGGTATGCCATTAGTTTTTCAGTAACGATAAATTTTTTTTTTATTCATTCTATCGAACATAGGCAAATATACTTCTCCTTAAGGTTTTCTGATTTCTTTCTTTCAATTGGTTTTGTTTATAGTTGGGAGCAGATGCTGTCAACCTTGTAACAGGTGAAAAGCCGGCAGATGTTTATGCAGAAATTGCTGCTAGGTACTTTATTTATCTTTGTATTCCCTTATCACTCTGGCTATATGAACACTCTAATCAGACAGGATTGTTAACTTGGTTTAAATTTTAAATCAGGGTTCTCAAGATCATGCAGCAAGACGCAGAGAAAGATCCTGAAACATTTCCAAATGCCAAATATGCCAAACTCATGCTCGACCAGGTTATTCATATCTCTTGCTTGTTAAATAGGCTACCTCCTGCCAAACATGTTAATTGACAACAAATTTTTATCCCACCACCATATGGATCAGATGTACTGCTACTATATGTCACTTTAATACTTGTTTGTGATCATCCTATATTCCTATCTGACAACAGACTATACTATTGAAATTCTGTAGGTTGACAGAAAGCTGGTCAAACAGACGGTCATGACATCAGTGTATGGTGTTACTTATTCTGGCGCACGCGACCAAATAAAGAAGAGGTTAAAAGAACGTAATACCTTTGGGGACGATGATTCGCTGACTTTTCATGCAGCTTGTTATGCAGCAAAAGTAAGAAAATGTTAATTTACTTGCTTGGTTTGGGCAACGATATGCTTTCTATGGTTATGCATTTTTAATCTGCGAATGATTTTTTGGATTTTGGGATCCAAGGTTCACTCCTCTATTCATTTTTTAGATCACTTTGAAAGCACTGGAAGAGATGTTTGAAGCTGCAAGAGCTATCAAGACTTGGTTTGGTGAATGTGCAAAGGTCAGTTCTTATACCTGTGACGCTCTTATTGAGGCCATTGCTAAAGAAATCATAAGTTACGAAGGAATTTTTCTCTTATAATTGGTTACGACAATGAGAGCTGTTTTCTGTGTTGGACAGATAATAGCTTCAGAAAACAAAGCAGTTTGTTGGACGACTCCTCTTGGCCTTCCAGTTGTACAACCGTATCGGATGCCTGGTAGACACTTGGTAATGCTCTAACTTCTTTGATACATGGAGCACAAATGATCAGTTGAAAAACTGGATAGTGACTCTCTTAAATATTACTGAAATTGAGGCATCAAATTTGGCAGGTTAAGACTACCCTTCAGGTCTTGACTCTAAAACGTGAGACTGATAAGGTAACCCCACCAAATTTCATTCACCATAACTTTTCTCCATATTTTCCATCAGTGGGAGTTATGACTCGACGTTCTTATTCGTAGAAAGAGTAGGGTTCAGCCTATATCTTATCATGATGTAGCCTTTGGATAAATTTAAAGATTTCATGAGTTTTAAGCAGAGTAGTCTCATCTTTCTGCACTACATACTGTACTCTTGGTTCAGGTCCAGTCGCGGAGGCAGATGACAGCTTTCGCACCAAATCTTATACATTCTCTTGATGGGTCTCACATGATGATGACAGCAGTTGCTTGCAACAGGGCGGGCTTGAGTTTCGCAGGTCAGCTTTAGCCTTCCCGTATGCATCTAACTAATGTTGATTTTTTCATTCTAGATTCTTACTCTTCATACCAATTTCTAATTTGTAGGGGTGCATGATTCGTTCTGGACCCATGCCAGTGATGTTGATATAATGAACACAATACTCAGAGAGAAGTTTGTCGAGCTCTACGAAAAGCCAATCTTAGAAAACGTAAAAGAATCTACTTATTACATCTTTCAGGGGATATACAATTACCATCATTACAAATTTCTGTCTTTGTTTTCTTATAACTAAACTCATGATGGATGGTTTATCTGTGAATTGATAGTTGTTGGAGAGTTTCCAGAAGTCCTTCCCAGACCTAAGTTTTCCGCCATTACCAGAACGAGGCGACTTTGATCTGAGGAAAGTGCTTCAGTCGCCATACTTCTTCAACTGAGCTGCAGCACAGTCAGCTTCACTTACATATTGGAAGCTCCAATACTACACATCTAACATTCAGGGCAGAGTAAGTTTGCTTCTTCAAGCCAATACAACAGGCACATTAATCAAAAGGGGAAGATTCTTTTCCAGTCAGCAATGAGGAATGTTGATGGTTACCTCTCAACTCAGAGGTGGGCTTTCGGGTTACTTGTAAATATACACAGAAAAAGAGTGTTTCAAACTTTGGCAGGAGGCAAGGCGTAGGCACTCCTTTTTGATCGACGTGTAATTTAGTAAAATAGACTTTTTCCAATATTTAAAGTAATAACATTTTTATAATTATTTACACTAAAATGCTTATCAATAATATTATATGAGTTTGGACATATTACATCCCTGACGCTCTTATTGAGACCTCTGCTTAAAAAATAAAAAGTTACGAAGGAATTTGCATTAGACATTTGGTTACAAATAAGAAATCAATCTGATCTTGGCCCCGCACAAAGACAAGTTTTTGATTTGATCGTTAAGAAGTTTTCTTCATGTGGTAAGACCAGCCCAGTTCTTAAACTAAAAGCATCAAGAAACTCCATTTTCTTCATCTTCCTCTTTCTCAACTTTGGCAACCTGAGTCTCCATGAACGTTGCCTTGTACCTCCACCTATCTACGAATATCTTAATCTCTTGACATTTCTCTATCACTTGCAACGCCGTGCCAAAGAACCCTCCTTTCACCAATGCATTCAAGAACGCATCCGCAAGAGCATGCTCCAGTTTTGCTTTCTTGTCTTTGAACTCTTTCCACAAAACCACCACCTCCAAGTACTTCTCGCAGCTCACATATCCATTGATCAACGACAATTATGTCTTGTTGTTTGGCTCATACTGAAGAAAAGCCATCCTTCTGAATGTAATCTTTGCATCTTCTAGGCGTCCAGATTTACAAAAGGCATGGATAATCGAATTCCAATCATGGGACTTCGCTTCTACTCGAGGATCTTCCAAAACTTCCTCTACAAAATTTACCATCAACTCAGGCCTCTGATTCTCAAGGAGGGAAAAGGGCCATTTCCGATCTGTACAATGTCAAAAGTGCTAATTTATATATGTACAAATTTTTGGTGCTAATGTCTATCTATACTCAAATAAAATTCAAATTTCATACCCAATTATAAAAAAAGTGCCAATTTCAAAGTCAAAATCATCAAATATTAGTCAAGAGCTGACTGAGATGACACATATTAGATGAAGTGGCATCGTATATTAAAACGCCGTCGTTTTGATGTTCTAATTTCGTTTTTTAAAAAAAGAAGGTAAGATAAGACCATAGACTCGAACCCGGGTCCATCCAAGTTTTCAACAAAGCTTTAACCAAATGATCCAGCAGCCTTATTCGGTATATATGGGAACTTTAATATTTATATCCATATCCACCTCCGAGAATCTCCCTCCTCTTCCTTTTCTCCTCTTCCTTAGCATCATTAATGGCATCGATAATTTTGGCTTCCTCATTGCTTAATTTTTACTGGAAAACAAAAAGCCTAGTGATGATGATTATGATCTGAGAGGAACATAGAATCTCCAAAAGTCAAAATTTTTAAAGAATCAAAAAGTTAAAAAATCAAATCTTGGGAAACCACGATGAATGTAATCAATTAGCGATTGGATCAACAGAGGCGGATCTAGATGGAGAAGGAACCACGGCGGAGCAGAAAGAGAAGAAGAGGAGAGAGATTCTCACGGGCGGATATGATTATAAACAATAAAGTTCCCCAATAATTCGAATAAGGCTGCTGTATCATATGGTTAAAGCGTTTATTCAAACTTTGATAAACCCAGGTTCGAATCTAGGGTGTTACTTTTTTTCTAAAAAACGAAATTACAGCATCAAAACGATGTTGTTTTAATATACAATGCCACTTCATCTAATAGGTGTCATCTGAGTCAGCTCTTGCTCTTGACAAATATTTGTTGATTTTGACTTTGAAATCAGCACTTTTTTTATAATTGGAAATGAAATTTGAATTTTATTTGAGTATTGGTGGCACCGAGGGTTTGTAGGTATAAATTGGCATTTTTGACATTGTACAGGTCTGAAATGCCATATATGATATTAAAATTATAAAACCAATTCCACGAGGTTGATACTCATTTTAACAAAACTATAAAAGAGTAGCTAAATTTTATAAATATTTCATATTAACATAAGTATATGTGATATTAAATATAAAATTATTTTTTCAAAATATATTTAGGCTTATCATTACTAATTTTTACTATATATATTTATTATACGTGAATCTTTAAACCATATTTTGAGATTTTAATCCTAACTTTGTATGCTTAAATATATGGTTGTTTGATTTGATTTAAACATAATATTTACATATTCACACTCAGAAATAAGAAAAATTTGAATATATATATATGAAATAATTAACTGAAAATAATTGATTACTCTCCTCTTTCACAAAAAGTGTCATCAATAAAAATACAAATAATTAAATTGTTTTTATATATTACCTACAATAGAACCTCTATAAATTAATATTCTTTAAATTAATACTCGCTATAAATTAATAAATTTTTACGGTCCCAAGTTGGGCCGGTGTAAAAAATGACACATTCCGATAAAATAATAAAATAATATTTTTTTTGGAAATCCTATGTAAAAATATGGTCCCATCAATATCATAAATTAATAATCAAATAAACTAAATATATATATATATATATACACATATATATCTATGAAAATCTAGTGAAATATGAATCTATTATTGTTTGTCTAATCTTGAATTTGCATTCTTGGTGGAACTCATCTCTAAACTTTTTCATTATTGTCTTTTCAATTGCATCCAAAAATTATGGAGAGTCTAGACGCGAAAATTGCTTATTTAGTAACTGGTTCTAAAGGTACCGCAATATCTTCTTCGACTTCATCATTACCATAAAGGATAGTAGTAGCAATTTTTTCTTTAACTCTAAACTTCTAACATTTATCACTTTTACCTAGATAATTTAGTAAACAATTAAAATTCATCCTATTACGATAACCAATATTATGAATTAAAATTTTTTTTTAATAAATATAAATGATAACAAAAGTACTTTATGTTGTAATAGAAAATTTTCAAAATTATGAAAATAAAAAAAATATTTTCATAAATTAATAAAATATTAATTTATCGATAATCGATAAATTAAAACCTCTATAAATTAATAAAATTTTATGGTCCGGACCTTATTAATTTATAGAATAATTTCCTTTCGCCTATACAGGTTCAAATTTATATTATAAACCCGCGTATATACATGTCATAATCTAGTACACCGTATAAACATTGCCAGAAACATACACCGGAGTAAAAAAAAAACTCACAGTGGACTAGGTCAAACTTGAAGGATAACCTCAACTATCTTTTTTAATTTTCGGGTTTAACTTAGCTGTGTGAGTTTTACTCACACGTAGACCATTACTGGAAAATTTATTATCATGTGACACAAAGGATTTGAATTTTGTTTTTTCACTAATACCTTAGCAATTCTAAAATAGGCACCTTTAGGCTTTAACAATTCTGAAATACGTCTGTCAAAGTAGTTGTGGTCTTGGCGCTTTGGCTTAGGCTTTTTCTGTTTCTTTGTAACCCTACTCTTTGCTCTGGTTTTTTCAGTATCTTTAAAACAGAAACCATAGAATGCTCCCCTCTGTAATTAGTTTTAATGGATTTTGTTCTCTCTTTGGCCAAGAGTGTTCATATTCAGAAACCATAATATTTTTGTATGAAAATGCATTATGTGTGAATCTAGATGACAATGCATTATCCAAACCCATGTTTACAATCATTTGTACACATAATGCATTTTCAATCAGTTTACTTAGTCCCGGTAAATAATCACTAAAACCATGTAAAATCCAAATCCAAATCAAAAAACTCAAATATGGTATCTTAAAAACCAAATGGGAGAAAAAATCTCTGTTGTTTACCTATACGTAAACTAGAAAATTGGATTTAAATTCCTATTGACGTTGCCAATGTAAGGTTTCAAAAATAACATCATGTTTTAAAATTAAACTTTCAAAATGAAATCATAAACTCTAAATACTAAGTCTTACCTCTTCAAAATTATACCATAACACTACAAGAAATATAGGTATTAGTAGCACACTGAAAACGCTACCAAACTACCATATGGCTTTGGTAGCGTTTCCATAAACGCTAGGACAAGGAAAGAGAATAAGAGAGGAAGATGAGATGACAAGGAAAGGAAAGAGATAAATAAAAAACCTAAATTATTTGTGTCCGTTGGATCTAAAGTTATGAACGGTGGATATTAGAAAAACTGTGATCCTCACTTCTATGAACCAGCCAATAAAAAGCCAGACTTTTTTTTTTGTCAACAAAAGCCAAGACTTTTCTTTTTGCATTTTTATCAAATTTGTTGCCTTGTTCTTTTTTAAAAACTAATTTACTCACTATGTCCCTAATAGTTCGATGTTTTGCCACTTTCACATATATTAAAAAAAAGTTAAAGTTATATTATAAATTAATTTATAATTATTTTTAAAGCAAAAAGAGAAAATATAGATTTTAGACAACATGAAATGTGGAGAAATCATAAAGTAAAAAAACTATTTTAATTTTTTTAATAGAAAATATAGACTTTAGACAACATGACATGTGGAGAAAAACACTTTTGATATCACCTCCTCTTTTCATCCTTTCATCATGCCTCTGCCTATTAAACACGTAACCATATAATACTTATCATTACCATCTCTCTCCTCAGTATTATTTTTTGGTCTACCAAACCGGAAAAACAAAATGAACTCATGTATTAGTAAGGCAAAGAAAGAGAGATAAGTAGATTCATTCGTGGGTGGTTTTGATATGGATGAGATGCAGCTCTTGTCGTGTTCCACATATATTGACTTGACTATTAACTCTAAATCAAATATCATGATGGTTAACAAAAAATAAAATCAAATATCATGATATTTCATTTTTATTTTGTAAATTTTAATTCTACATTGTGAATTGATTATGTTTTTTCTACTGATTTTGGAGAATGATAAGAAATTAAATTAAACAAAAGCTCTATTTTATTGAGTTTTTCAAGATAGAAAAATCAGAAGTCAAGTTTTCCAATTCAATACAAAAATATAAACGTCAAGCTCTATAAAAATCAGAAGTCAAGCTCTATAAGTATTTTTAGGAAAACTCTAGATCCCCTTTCGGTTAAAAACATAAGTCTTTTTTTTTTATCACTAACAAAGTTAATTTTTTTTTGGGGCTAATTGCAAAAGAAAAGCCCAAATTTTTTGCTTCCAAAACAAATTTTCAGCTATAATAGTGATTTTTATGTTCCCGCTTAATGAAAATATTTGTTAGCGCTGATTTAATGCTACCAAAGATTTGATATCCGATTTTAGTACTTTTAGTAGCAGTTAGTAAATTCGTGCTACAACGATATGCTACCAAAACTCATATTTCTTGTAGTATAAATATAATTAAAAAACCAAAACCTAAATTTTTTTTTTAAATTAATTTGAAATATTATAATTATACTCTCTCCGTTTCACTTTTAATTGACGTTTGACTTAAAAAAATTTTTTTTACTTTAAATGATGTTTTGCAATTTTCTATGTAAAAAAAAAGATTTAATTTGTTTTGACCAATCATATTTTATATTGTATTTCGCTATATGTTGAATTCATTTTATTTAATGTTGTTTTATATGTAAAAGAGGTATATTATATGTTTTTTTAATTTGTGTATAAAAACAAACTGAAACAACCCGATCCGAATTTTCAATCTTCACACATGACACATAATAAACGATCTCACCAGAATTCCACTATTTCGTACGAGACAACCGGCATCAAACAACTTCTTAAAAAATTCTCCACATAAAGGCTAGATCCAACTAACCAATACTACGCAGTGACCCACCATAGTCTTAAGAAACCCCGCACGAGTTCGAAGTCTACTTCCAACTCCAACTGCGTCAACCACTTCTCCTAGGCGATGTATGTGTTTTGCCGCAACCCACCCCCTCTAGGCGGTGTCCACTTTACCATTCTCTCTGCCCACGAGAAGAAGAAGTGTGCCTTGTTTGGAGCCACAAGTATATGCCACAGCCCCATCATGGCTGGATAGTCTCGGAGAATATGTAGAATTGTCTCATCCCCACTCTTACACAACGTACATAACCCGTCAGCACTCTTTCAAATCTCACCTAAAATTATGAGATTAAGATATATGTATTTTTAACTAAAAAAATATTTTCAAATCTTCAAAATCATTAAAAGTTAAATCCACACTGTTTTCAATAAGACTAGATTTTTAAGATAAAATTTTAAATCATTAGTTCAATAACGTTGGAGTTTTAAATTATTAGTTCAATCAGCTGCGCGAGGGGTAGGTGAACTCAATGCCGAGTGTTGGACCTGGAACCCTCTAGCAGGTTCGGATCCTCGGTTAAAGGCCTGAATTGTTGACCAACAAGCCAGTCATTGGACGTGTGTCATAAGCAGTTCGGGAGGAAGGACAGTTTGAAGCATTTAGGATCAGCTTGGAGCATTTCAGCTCGGGAAGACGAAGGTTGCTCAGAACTAAGGAAAAGAATCCTGGATCAAGGGACCTCGGCTCAGGAAGATATTCGTTCAATCATGAAGATTCAACCATTACAAGCATTAAGGACAAGATCAAAACAGATGCATTCATGGATAATTATTACATTTAATGTGTATATTTATGACATATTTTAGTATAAATAAGAGCATTGTAACCTTGAGAAGGGTATGCGATTTCAAGGCAAAAATCTTAAGTAAATACATTTTTTTTCCAAATACTTGTTTTTGAGATCCCACTCGATTTCGACCACTAATATTCTCGTATGTGGGACCTGACACCCACATTTTGGTACTGCCTGTGGGGATATAAGTCTCAGCAAAGCTACTTTAACCTATTCAATGATTGAAGACTCTTCCCATCACCAAAAAGGATGTCTGAAAGAGATGATTCTTTGGCCAATCCAGTAACCAACAAGAATGTCAATACCCTCGTCTTAGGCTCGTGGCCATCAAGCAAGAGCTTGCGACCATAAAAAAAAGCCAGGTAACAATGACTAATGAACAAATTGCAGTTTTATCATTCAGAATATAGCAGAGACATCCAAAGACATGAAAATAGCTAAATGTAGGAGACTTCCCTTTCCACAACTCATAGGGAGTCTTATCAATTCCTGGTCGGACGTAGACACGATTGATGATATAGCAGATTGTGTTAACAGCTTCATCCCAGAAACGATGAGGAACTTGATTTCCATGCAACATAGCCCGTGCCATCTCTTGCAAAGTCCTGTTCTTGCACTCAACTACTTAATTCTGCTCATATGTTTTAGGCGCTGAGTAATGATGAGTAATACCCTGATGAGCACAGAACTCATCAAACCTGTCATTTTGGCATTCACCTCCATGATAACTACGGATAGTCTCAATGGCCCACTTCTCAGTTTTGATCTGCAAGGCAAGAATTCGAAAACACTCCAGTGTGTCAGATTTGTCACGAAGAAATCTCACCTAGGTGTAGCGGTTAAAATCATCAACCATGACAAAAATGAATATGCGTCGAGATACACTCTAAACTTGGATGGGTCCCATCAGATCCATGTGGACTAGCTGTAAAGCATGATTTGTTCGAATATCTGACACTGACCCATGAGACACTTTGATCTGCTTTCCCTTGTTGCAAGTACCACATATGAAATGTGGATCACCCCTCAGCTTTGGATTCCACGCACAATCTCATGATTTGCCAGTTTAAGCATAATGCGAATGTTCAAATGACCAAGTTTCTGATGCTACAGATCAGTGTCCAACTTAGCAGATGCATTGAAGCATTGGTTTTCTGAGTTCCACATGTAGCAGTTATTGCCAGACCGTCTTCCCCGAAGTTTTACAGACCCTTGTTGATCCACTGCTCTGCAGTCCTTCTTAGGTAAAGTGACATCCAAACCCTCATCACACAGCTGACTGACACTGATCAGATTTGCCTTCAAACCATCCACAAGGAATACATACTTCAGATGTGGTTGGGATTCACCACAAGTCATACCTTTGCCCCTAATAGTACCCTTTCCTCCATCTCTGAAGGTAACTTTTCCTCCAACAACATCTTCTCCATGCGACAAATTGTCAGAGGCACCGGTCATATGTCTGGAGCATCCGCTGTCAAAGTACCACTTAGCCTGATCAGCTTCTATTGTTTCAGTTGTATATGCCACATGACAATAGAGATCATCCTTACTGACATACACTTGATTACTTCTTCCTCTATTTGAATAGAACATGTCATGTTGTACCAGATTTGAGACTCGATTCTTGAACCTGTAGCACTAAGCCTTGTAGTGATTCATATGACCGCAATACCAACATCATGTTCTTCTGCTAAGTCGAACAGATCTCTGAGCGGGCCGTTGAAAATTGGTGGAGGCATACAACTGTCTCTGTGGTTTCCCTGTAAATATATTTCTGAAGGTAAACTGATATCCATTCTGAGAGTACACACCTCTGTGATCCGTCATCTGCTTCCCTGGAAGCTTACCAGTCTGACTATTTGGTGTATGCAATACCTTAGCATCAGCTCCTTGATATCCCAGTCCCCACTTCACATTGTTCGATCTCCCATTACTGAGTAAGGTATCCAAATTTTTAGTGCCTTGATTCAACATTCGAATATTCTTCAGCTGTTCCTCCAACTGTTTCTCAAGTCTTAGAGACTTAGCCTTCTCCTCATCCAACTCTTTTGACAGCATCGAAATATTCATCTGTAGTGTATCCCTTTCAGAAAGTAGATCGGTGTTGTCTTTAGTTTTCTGCAATACAGTTTTGATGAGAAGTTCTATTTGATCCTCCACCGACAAGTCTGCTTCCTCTCCATCTGAGTCAGAGTCAGCCTCCCTTTTTCCACCTTCTTCTACCATCAGGATCTCATCGTCTTCGTTTTCTTCAATAACACCCAGCAGTGCAACAAAGTTGTTAAGTATATTGCCCTTGCCTTCCTCTTCTTCTGAATCACTTTCACTCCAGGTGATGTACAATTTATGTTTATTCTCACGCGAAGGACAATCTGTCTTGATATGTCCATAACCCTTGCAACCATAGCATTGCAGCGAGTTCTTGCGCTTGTTGTTCGGACATTCAGACCTGTAATGTCTGTAACCTTCACATTCAGCACACTGTCGATCATGTTTGTCACCCTTTCTGAAATCTTTATTTGCATCAGTCTTTCCGAAGGATGTTGGTCCCTTCCGCTGACCTCTCTCCATCTTCCGAAAAAACTTCTTGACCAGTAAACCCACTTTTTCTTCATCTACAGCCTCCTGAGACTCTACAGCTTTCTGTTCCTCCACAGCCTTGAGTGCAAAAGAATTCTCATTAAGTTTTTCCTTCTTTTTCAGCTGCAGTTCAAAAGCCTGCATCATCCCTACTACTTGATTAAACTTGAGTTCATCAGAGTTGAGAGACACATCTATAGCAGACCTGTGTGGTTGGAATTTATCAGGTAGGCTTCTGAGAAATTTTTTCACCAGCTTCTTATCTTTGTAATGCTTCCCCAAAACGACAGCTTCTTGTGCGATTCCACTCAACCTAATGTTGTAGTCAGCAACTGATTCATTTTCAGTCATGTGTAGGTTTTCAAAGTCAGATGCAAGATTGTCCAGTCTGGTGCGCTTAATACTGCTTGTGCCTTCAAAGGTGACAACCAGAATATCCCACGCTTCCTTAGCAAACACACATCCATGTACTTGGCTGAAGATACCCCTTGGCAGAACATTGAAGATAACAGACAATGCTTGTGAATTATGTTTAGATTCTGCTTTTTCTTCGGCTGTACATTTCTTCCTGTGCTTAGGAACCAATTCACCTTCCTCATCCTTCTCCATAGGAGGTGACCAGCCATCCTCCACAGCAAACCAAGCTTCCATATCGATACTTGAGATGACCTGCTTGACCATAACTTTCCAATAACCAAAACACTCCGGATCAAATTTCAAAGGTTTTGGTAACGCAACGTACCCTAGTGATTTCTCCATACCCTTGCCGCAAGATCTCACCTGTTGAAAAGATACCAGAACTTTTATTAGGTGTCTGCTCTGATACCAATTGTTAAGATATAGAGAAGCACACAACACTTAGAACCACTTGGAACGCGCCAAACAAACATTTTTATTCAATCTTATACAAAAACTCTCGTTTCTTACAAGACTTGAAACTCATCACACTCTTTTATCTAGCTAACACAACACCCTGTGTAGATTTAAAAGAGATAGACAACACTCACCTTATAAACTTTTTATGATTGCTTGAAGGCCACAAATATCACAAACTATGCTCCTAAGTGCTAACCCTTTTCTGCGGCTTGCCTGACGTCTATTTAACCTTGCACCAAAGATTTCTAACTAAATCTTTGTGCATCTTAACTAAAAGGAAATCCCTTTTTATCCTCTCTTAATAAAATATTCTCTCAATCTTCTATGTATATCCGAGTATATTCAGCTCGCTCGTCTATCCATATTATATACACCATCACCATGTCTAACAAGCTTTCGCCACATCAGCACTTCGTGCCACGTCAGCAGCTCAGACCTTTGTCCTTTGCAGCGTCCTGCTTCATCAGAGCTCTGATCTCGCATCTGCACTTTCAACTTCTTCAACTAAGCTGCAGCACAATCAGCACAGTCAATTGATAGCTCCACATCTAACATTCAGGGCATAGTAAAGTTTGCTTCTTCAGGCCAATCGATACAACAGGCACATTGATCAAAGGGGAAAGATTCTTTTGCAATCAGAAATGAGGAATGTTGATGTTAACCTCTCAACTCAGAGGTGGGCTTTCGGGTTACTTGTAAATATACACAGAAAAGAGTGTTTCAAACTTTGGCAGGAGACAAGGCGTGGACTCCATATTACTTGCAGTTTCTTATCGACAACAGAAAATTACCAAAAGATACAGTTTCAGCCGGAGTAGTATTTGTTGGAGTCAGTCTTGTAAAAACCAAAAACGGGTTTTACTGACTGAGAATCATTTAGATGGTCTTTAGTAGGCCCTCCTTTTTGATCGACTTTTTCCAATATTTAAAGTAATTACATCTTTATAATTATTTACACTAAAAAGCTTTTAAAGAATATCATATGAACTTGAACATAGAAAGAAAGGAAATTATTCTAGAACTAATTAGTGTGAAACAAGAATTATCCAAACTCTCTCTTTGAACTTTCAAAGAAATGAGCCAACTGTAGAGAAACAATCTTTAAAATTTAGAACATAAAATAAATGTAGCTGCTTGGTTTAGGCAACTATATGCTTTGCGTGATAATGCATTTTTAATCTGCGAATGGTTTTCTAGTTATTTGATCACTTTGAATTTTGAAAGCATTGGAAGAAATACTTGAAATCATAATAATATGCCATTGTTCATTACGAACTAGACATTTGGTTACAACAATAAGAAATCAATCTTATCTTGGCCCCGCACAAAGACAAATTTTGAATTTGATCGTTGAGGGTTTTTTTTCATGTGGTAAGACCAGCCCAGTTCTTAAAAGCATCAAGAAACTCAATTTTCTTCATCTTCCTCTTTCTCAACTTTGGCAACCTGAGATTCTTCTGAGTCTCCATGAACGTTGCCTTGTACCTCCACCTATCTACGAATATCTTCATCTCCTGACATTTCTCTATCACTTGCAACGCAGTGCCAAAGAACCCTCCTTTCACCAACGCATTCAAGAACGCATCCGCAAGAGCATGCTCCAGTTTTGCTTTCTTATCTTTGAACTCTTTCCACAAAACCACCACCTCGAAGTACTTCTCGCAGCTCACATATCCATTGATCAACGACAAGTAAGTCTGGTTATTTGGCTCATACTGAAGAAACGCCATCCTTCTGAATGTAATCTTTGCATCTTCTAGGCGTCCAGATTTACAAAAGGCATGGATAATCGAATTCCAATCATGGGACTTCACTTCTACTCGAGGATCCTCCAAAACTTCCTCCACAAACTCTTCCATTAACTCAGGTCTCTGATTCTCAAGGAGACCTGTCATTATTGTCAAGTAGCATCCTTTCAAATCTTTTACTCTTGTTTCTCTCATGTCCCTAAACAATGTAAGCGCAGATACAAAATCCTGTTTCGTCATGGAAGCTTCGATCATAGTGTTATAGGTCTCAACGTCTAACTGAAGCCCAGAGCTGCTGATCTCTGTAACCAGCTGAGTAGCTTCACCTGTTCTGCCTTCTTTTCAATAGGCATTCAAGATCGGCACATACACCCCAATCCCTCCAGATCCTCCCTGAGCATTCATTTGATCTAGAATACTTTTACCTGAAAATCCAAGCTTGACACAAGCATGTACAATTCCAAACCCAACTGATCCGTCAACCTCAATGGATAAAGATTCAAACTTCTGAGCTTCAATGATCAGTGTGGCTAATTTGTTAACGCTTTTATTCTCTATAAACCCTTTAACCAATTCAAAGTACGTCTCCTCACTAAAACTCGAGTCTTCACCATCTCCTCTAAGACTATGCAGTATAACATCAGAAACACTATCTAAATCACCACTCTTAACATATCCACTAATCATATTAGAATAAAGGATTCTTCTACTCGCAAACCCAAAACCATCCATCAAATTCTCAAGCTCACTTATCTTCTCTCTAAGCCCCTTTCTTGCATACAAATAAGCAAGAAACCCAAAACTCAATTCATCAGGCTTCACACCTAAAACATCCATAGATTCAATCACATTTTCAGCATCAGCCAAAGATTCCAACTGCTTACAACACGCTTCGAGAGCCACATTACTAGCTACCAAATCCGGTTTCATGAAATCAAGCTTCTCATCTACAGCAATTTTGCAACTTTCCTTAAACACCTTAAGAAACGAAGCCAAGCTTCCATTTTCTCTACAGATATCGATAATCAAATGTCCCCAGAGATCAAAAGGAACATAGTACCTGTTTTTAAAAATACACTCCACCAAAGCCAACGCTGGCCCTGAAGCTTTCGCCAGTTTCATCGACTCCAAAACCGTACGAACAGTCTCAAACTCCAGCAAAATCGGATCTTTCTCGATTACGTAAGTCGCAGAAACAAAGGCACGCTTGAGTCTGTGCCTGAGGGAAGTGTTTTGATCTGCTTGGTTGAAGGAAGACAAGTGGGTGATGAGAGAGTTGAGGAGGCTCTTGTCGGGGAGAGAAGAAGCGGCGGCCAAGGATCGGAAGACCCTCCATGCTTGATCAGTGTCGTGAGCGATTAGGGAATGGCGTAGAGTAGATTCAAAGGTGGTCTTCTGATGTAGGGTTAGGGTTTTAGGTGAAGGTTTTGGGGGAATCGAAGAGAAGGGTCTTCTTAGTGAGATTAAAGTTAGAGTCTTTCTCAACATTCGAGAAACCAGGGATCGTCTCCGTCTCTTCGTTATCGACTTCAATCTTATTATGATACTCTTGTCGGAATCGTGAAATAAAAAATTGATCGCTCAGAGATACTCTGAGACAAACAGAGGGTTTCCGGTTTTATGAGAAACTTTAAAAGTGTTTTAGTTTCATACTTTTCATATATACTAGGTTTTCACCTAACTAAATTATAAATTATTGTATTTTAAATAATAATTTTTAATTTATTTAGTTTTCAAATTCCCAATTAATTAACTTTATCTAATTAATTTATAATTTTATTTATAATGTTTTTTTTCTTCTTACGTTTTATATAGTTTTTAACCTAATTACATTAAATTTATTATTAGATAGAATATAAAATTTTAAAACACTTAGTTTTGTTTTCTGTAATTAAATAGAGGTATATGCATATATAGTATGTTAGTGTATATTTTTATGTGTATATATTTTTTTTTTTGAATATTAAGAATGTGTTAAGTATGTGTAATATTTTGTAGTTCATATATATTAAATAATTTTTTTTTCAACCAAACATTAAATTAAAAATTAACTCTAAGGTTGGTTGTCCAAACCGGAAGGAAAGAGTTTACAAAAGTAAATGCAGAAATTAAACATCTCGAAGAGCGAGCAAGACAATCAGCCCGAACATTGAATGTACGCGGAATCCTCGAAAGCAAGAAGGATGGAAAGGATGAGCGAAGTAAGCTAAACTCATCCAACAGGTTGGAGAAAGCGGGCCATTCACCAGGGGACTGCACCATTGCCAGTAGTTCAGCACAATCCGTCTCGAAACTCTGGCAGTCAACACCCGTCGCCAAAATGGATGTCATCGCCCAATTCAACGCTTGAAGCTCCGAATGTAGAGGGGAAGGACCGCGTCGCTGACTGCGTGCTCCCAGTAACAACGGTAAATCCTCACTATTGCACAGACACCAGCCTAACCCTTCCAATGGATCTGAAGCCTTCCAAGAACCATCGACCTGACACCGGGGGGCCCAGGTCCCGAGCCTCCACGGGTAAAGGATGTAAAGGAACCGAAGTGAAGGACTTAGCCTCCTCCCATCAAAACTTATCAGTAGCCGCCTGATTAATGACATCACTTGGCTCTGCCTCGATACCCTGAAAAACTTTTTTATTTTTATCTTTCCAGATAGACCAGACAATCCATGGAAGGAGTAAACATGTATCCGTTGCTACCGACTGGGACCGCACCTGCCAATATAGGAAATCTAGGTTCGAAAAAATAGAACCATAGGGGAAGCCTTCAATGCCTATGTCCAGCGGAGACAAAGCCCAAATTTGACGCGACCAGGGACACTCAAAGAGAGCATGATTGATAGTCTCCACCGCCAAACCACATCGTTTACATAAAGGATCACACCTGACTCCCCAATGAGCAAGGCGTTCCAACACAGGGAGGGAACCGGAGGCAACCTGCCAGAAGAAATGTTGAATCTTCGGGGGAACCTCAAGTTTCCAAGCATGCGCCCTAAGAGCCGTACACGTCGGTCCATATTCGACCTCTTTAACTAATTCACGTGCAAGCCGGTAGCCAGACTTGACTGAATACTTCCCTGATTTAGTAAAATGCCAGATCAGTTTATCCGGTTTATAGGATTTACTGGTCTCAATAGAAAGAATGATTTGTATATCCGCCGGATCCATGAACTCCTCTAGGATTGGCAAATACCACTCCTTCGTAGTTGGATTAATCAAGTGGTTGACCATTAAATTGGGGTGTAACTGCCTCCCTCGACCATTAGCTGGTCTCAGCTGAATATCCGGGATCCACGGATCTCGCCACACCGGGACATTACCGCCCGAACCTATCGCCCATCGTGATCCATGTTCCACCAAGCCTTTAGTTGAGAAAATACTCCGCCAAGCAAATGACGGGGAATAAGGCTTCTTGGCCAGTAGAGGATGTTTATTCCGAAAATACCTACCTCGCAAGACCCGAGCCATCAAAGACGTGGGATAGTGAATCAACCGCCAAAACTGCTTTGCCAACATAGCGTCATTGAACTGTTCCAAAGCACGAAAACCCTAACCACCTTCACATTTATCCTGACACATCTTATCCCAACTCAATTGAGTCCTTAATTCAGGGGGAACTTTTTGCCAAACATGATTGATGATTTCTCCAAATTAACCTCTTGTCCCGACGCTTTCCTGTAGTCTCCTATAATATCCATTACCGTAGTACATTCAGCCGCCTCTGCCTTACAGAAAAAGAAGCTATCATCAGCAAACAACAAATGCGAGATGGTGGGACAATCTCGAGCTAGCTTGATACCCGAAATCCTATGTTCTCTTTCTGCCTTCTTAATATTAGCAATTACGACCTCCGTACATAGAATAAACAAATAAAGAGATAAAGCATTCCCCTGACGGAGTCCCCTCTCTGGTTTAATAAAACCTTTAGGCTGACCATTTAGAAGGACTTGATACGAGACGGAAGAGACACACCACATAATCCAGGAAACCCATTTACTATCAAAACCCAACTTAAACATAACTGCTTCCAAGAAATCCCACTCGACACGGTCATATGTCTTACTCATATCCGTCTTGAAAGCCAAAAACTCTGATTTACATTTAGGATTGGTATTTAAACCGTGAAACATTTCCTGGGCCACCAGGATATTATCTGTAATTAAACCACCAGACACGAAAGCCGATTGGGTTTCATAAACAAGAGATGGGAGAAATCTCTTGAGCCGGAAGCACATGACTTTAGAAATAATCTTGTAACACACATTACAAAGACTAATCGGCCTAAATTCCGTCATCCGTTGGGCTCTTTCCGTTTTAAGAATGAGACAAATATTCGTTTTGTTTAACCGAGGATCGAAACGTCCTGTGCGGAAAAATTCCTTCACCAAAGCCACCAGATCACCTTTAAGAGTGGACCAGAACCTCTGGAAAAATAATGCCGTCATCCCGTCATGCTCTTAAAAAATAATTTATAAGTTAATTTTCCAAATTATGACTACAAATCTATAGTATATGAATTAAACTAATAGTTTTAGTGTTGGTTCTATAATCCAAATCCGCCATGCTAGGTGGATCACGCAACATGTTCAAAGATTTTTAATCCGCAAAAACTTATCGTACGAAACCCGTGAAAGTAAAATATAGTATGTGAGGCTAAAAGTCACTTTTTATCAAATCAGTTTTTCAAATTTTCAAAGAACAATAACTCTTCACTCACCTCCTTATAAAATAAGGAAATAAAACTTTTTATCAAATCAGTTTTTCAAAATTTTAAAGAACAATAACTCTTCACTCACCTCTTTATAAAATAAGGAAATAAAATTTGTATATATTTACAGTTATGTTTGTTACCTTTTAAAACATTTAGTTTCTATTAAAAAATCGAATATAAGTAAAGTTCATTTGTTTATTAAATTAATTATTTAATATCAATATCATGCTTATAAAAAAGTACCAATTTCAAGATTTATTTTATAAATGTCTCCAAAAATATATATATATAGATTAAACTAATACCTCCAAGATTCACTTACATACAGTACTAGAACGACTCTAACTTCATGGTGTTTGGACATAAACAAAGATGAACTGAAAGGAAATTTACAAGTTGTAGTATCTTGACAAATGATTTGTTGATTAGTGTATCTTTTACTAATTATTGTAATGAGCATTCCTTCGCAATGACAGATACATGAAAAGATATCAAAAGTAGTAGTCTAGAAAAGATAGTAACAATAATTCTTTATCGAAGCAACCAATATCGCAAAACAAGTTTATGATGTCATGTCAGTATGAGAAGTATAACTAAAAAGCATATAGGTTTTACCAGTTTGAATCTTTTTTTTTTTTTTTTTTTTTTTGTCACAATAAGTTTGCTATTTCTGAATTGTAGACGGTAAAGTTTGAACCTTCTAAAACATACTAATTAAAGATACAAATATCAACTTTGGCAGCTCAAAGAGTGGATTACGCACAGTCGAACACCATTTTGTATGCATAAGAAAATATAACGTAATTGGGCTATTTCGAATCTAAGCTTGATACTAGGAAACATTGTCTAATGATTTACGACAAACCAAACGAGTTCAAGTCTGATATCAATAAGGCGCTTAGCTTCATAGATTCAAAGGTAGATCTCGGAAGTTGAGATTTATGCGGTTGGAGATGAAAACTGCTTAAAAATCAACAAATAAACATAGGACGAGGATAGAACGACATTTCAGTGCTTGAGAAGACATAAAATTCATTCATTGTGATAAAATATTTGAATTATGTGGAACCGAATAAACAAAGTGCATGGCGACACCCTATACCTCAAAGAAAACTCCAGCGATCGCAGCTCATAGGGGTTGAACCTGAGAGATAGTGATAATGTTAGTACAACTTAACCACTAGCCTAAGGAAAACTTTTACTAAAAACGGCCGAAGTTTTCTATTTATTATGCACGGCCGCAAGCCAAGCGACCTCTTGGCCGGCTCTGACTAGAAACTAACTCTCCTACATCGCCAGAGTCATTAAATGATATAAGAAAATTTATTGATGTGTTTATTTTTACGATCTCTCTGTTATATAAAAAAGTGACTTATAATATAAAAAAGATGACTATCCACACATATGTGGGGAAGATTGTGTTTTATGCATATCTTTGTATCTCATATTATAGGAAAAAATATTCCCATCTCATATATTACAGATTAATATCCGCATTTAATTCATATATTATTATTTATTTCTTCTAAATAATATGAATTATTCTTTGTGTAATTTTATTTGTAAGTTAATACAAATATATGTATTTCTTATATTTTGTGTGTATCTATAATATTATATGTGGGTCTTATGATTATTTTATTATTATCTTTGTACAAAAAAATATCGAGACCAAAACTCAAATTAACCAGTAGCCTCTGTCTCTTTCATTTTTTTTTATCCACGCTTAATATTTCATGGCCTTAAGAATCAACACAAAAACCATTATTTACCATATTGTGAATATTATGTGTTAAGTAAAAATAGTGTTAACATATATGTTTAGATAATTCAAAAGAAAACTCTAAAGAATCATTTTAACAAACTATAATCAAGACAAAAAAAATAGTGTGAACATATATGATTAGATATTTTTAAAGAAAAATCTAAATAATCATTTTAACAAAATATAATCAAGGCGAGAAAATCTTATGTTATATGTAGTTTTTGAAATATTTAAATGATTTTTTATTTAGTTTTTGAAATGTTGATCAGTCACTATTTTAGTGTTTTATGAATCTGACATATTTAATAATAAAAAATTAAACTATTAAATAAACGAGGAGAATTCAAAAATTCTTTTTATTGAATATTTTTCAATAAAAAAATTAGTAACAATTTAAATATCAAAATAACAAAAACAAAGTGATGATTATGTGTCAGAGATTCCCATCATTCTTTTTTTTTTGAACAAACACTTGTTTTCATTCTTCTTCTTCAAAAAAAATCCAAGTACATAGACAAATAGAATTTAAATATCCCAAAATTTAAAACATAATAAAGAATATGCATCATTTTCACAAGCAAAACGTCTGTAAATATCAAGCAGGGATAGCTTTGTTGGGAGAGCGTCAGGCTGAAGATCTGAAGGTCGCGTGTTCGATCCACGCTCACCGCATTTTTTTAATTTTTTTTATTACTTTTGTTATCACAGTTGCTCACTAATCTTAAATGGTTCATGTTGTTGCTACTTCCCTTGTCGTTCAAAAAACAATCTTAACACTTTTAAATACATTTTTGTGTCATCTTTACAGATTTGGTCAAAACTGAAATATATTACTCAACTAAATGATTTGGATCCTCATTATTTTTCTATATATAATGGTCATTCATCGATAAACTAATATTTCTAATTTTATCATTAACAATAAATATTGTAATTAATAAATATCCTATTCATCAAAATTCTAATCATTAATCTGAAATTATAACTTGAAACCAAAATTATTTAAAATATTAATTCAATAGTATATATTAAAATTTAATAAAATTACTTATTCAAATATTCTTAATATAAAAAACTTACTTATATTTCTTTCAAACTCACCACCTATATATTTATTAACTACTATTGTAAATGTTTGCAAATACAATAAAATACATATAAAAATTGAATATTTTATTTTAAAAACAAATATCAATTATTTTACAATTATATATAAAAATATACAAACTATTATCTCGTGGTGTACCACGGTCAATCATAGTATAAGTATTAACCTGTAAGACAATGCATCCATACAACGCCACAATGGATGCACAAACTCTATCTATTTATATGAGTTATTAAAATGAGTGGATCATTGTCTTCTTATCTGTGAATATAACTCAAAATCTGAAATAGAAAACCTAAACTTCAGTATAAAAACTTGAAATTACAATGAGCTGATCATTTTCTTCTTATCTGTGAATATAACTCAAAATCTGAAATATAAAACCTAAACTTCAGTATAGAAACTTGAAATTACAAAGAAAGATAATACATCTTATGAAAAAAAAAATAGATAATTTAAGAATGATTTTTTGCTGTCAAACGTTAATGGTGAGCCATCTTTCTATTTGAAAAGAGGTCGTAACTATCGAGCAAGTAAATAGAATACCAAATAGCTTGTAGTGTTTATGCGAACTTCAATAAACTAGAAACCAAATTGCTTGGGTCGTTTGCTAACATATCTCATCCTTTGAAATCGAATACCAGAAAACTGTATGCATTTGAAGGAACAAGCACACTATTACACTAACCAATTTCAATACGAAGTTAAATGACTAATAGTTTCTTAGGCTTCTAAAGAAGGACAATCAGTACTTAAACAAATCCAACAATATGTTGGAATTTAAAGATGTCCAAAACACCAAATCATCAACATAATGAAGATAGAGACTAGCGGTGAATACTGAATACAATAAAACCAAAATTAAATGAAAATTGAAATTAAAATCTTCTCTCCTATTGGGATATTGTGGGAGAAAGTCAAAACATGCGACCGGGTGGTGGAGTAGATCTAGTTAGAGAGGCAAGATCATATATGCCAAATTAAAACCGGAAACAAAAACCATTATTTACCATCTTTTGTGTTGTGAATAGTATGTGTTAAGTAAAAACAGTGTGAACATATATATTAGATTTAAAAATTTTTGAAAGGAAATTCTCAATAATATTTTCAAGGTAAGAAAATCTTATGTTAACATAAAAAAAAATCACAAAATATTAAAATGACGTTTTACAGTAGTTCTGAAATTTTGATCAATCACTACTTCAATGTTTTTTGTGAATCTCTATTTTCTATTTAGTAAGAAAACTAAACTTTTAAATAAAAGATTTGGAGAATTCAAAAAAATATTTTTAAATATTTTTAGTTAAAAGTTTTTGATAAAAAAAGATTAGTAGCAATTTCAATATCAAAATAACAAAATGGAATGATAAGATGGAAAATGGGGATTATCATGGATAGAGAGACTCCCTTCATCTTTCATATGTAGGAGAAGTGAGTTATTATATTAACAAAAACTGAATAAACATCAAGCGGGGATAGCTCAGTTGGGAGAGCGTCAGACTGAAGATCTGAAGGTCGCGTGTTCGATCCACGCTCACCGCATTTATTTCCAATTTTGCACATATAGTATTCCTATGTCACAAGACATCATATTGATTTTTTAAAATTGTGCTTTTATAGGTTTATACCTTTACCTCCAATAACCAAAGAAAAATACGAAGATGTTGTCAATGTCTCTATCTCATCTTCAAATGAAGAAGACTGTGTGGTTGCTGTTAAGTTTTACGGTTCACAAATCAGTATTTGGGTGCAGATGGTTGCACAATTGAAAATGTTGAAGGATTTGAAAAAAACTTATTCAACCAACTTTCACCATTTGAATGGAAGAGGTTGAAAAAGTTGAAAAAATTATTCAACTCATTCAACTTAAAAAGTTGAAAATATAAACTAATTTTACAGGCAAAATGTTCAACTTGTTCAACCACTATTTTGGAGATGAATGGAATTTTGTTAAGTTAATATTTTTAATTTTTTCAATTTTAAGCAACCATTTGTAACTTTTGTGGTCTTGGTGACTCGAAGTAAATGATAGTAGAAGATACAAAAGATGGATAAGGCATGTCGATGCGATTCCATTCCAAGTCACCAAGACCACAAAGGCTGCAAATGGTTGCTTAAAAGGACTCACATCAACGTGCCTTATCCATCTTTTCTATCTTTTACTGTCATTTACTTGGAAAAAACCCGGAGATTTTACTTGAACAATTGTAACCCTGACTACACCGGTCCAACCGATTTCATATATGAGCTCGTTTCTTGCACTATCCGCTATCTCTCCGACTCTACTCCACCACCCGCTTGCATGTTTTGGCTTCCTCCCACAATATCCCAATAGGAGAGAAGATTTGTCTTTCAATTATCAAGTAATTTAGGTTGTTGTTTTGTATTCATCGGTAGTCTCTATCTTCATTGTGCCATTAATTTGGTGTTTTGGACATCTTTCCAACTTATTTTGGGATTTTAAGTACTGATTGTCATTTAGAAGCCTAAGACACATTTCTTGCGTTGCAAGGAAGAGTCTCTATTAGTCATTTAACGTCATCTTGAATCTGTTTAGTGTGCTTGCTCCTTGAAACGACCCGACCCGTTTTAAAAAAAAAAAATAATAAATAATAAATATTAATAATATAATAAATAAACTACAACTAGTGGTCTCATACCCACTAGCCACCTAACCACAATCACAACTAACAGCGGAAAAACCAAGAACAATATCCAATAATAATCCAATAATTATAACATAAACAATATCCAAAAATCAACCAACAGGAATCATAGAACCATCAACCTAGCAATGTTTCTAATGACCCAACTCTAGCAACCTAGCAATGCCAGACAACAACCAATCGAGTCCCTAGAACATCCTCCTCTTCATTGCCTTGATTCCACGATCACACTCTGCCTTTACCTACACCACCAACACAAATTGCAATGCATGAGTATTTCATAAACACTCAGTAAGGCAATCCTCCCATCTACTGGGCTATACACAAAAGCAATAGAGATACCTCTAACCATCAAACAACAATCAACAATCAACAATAACAAACTAGGACTCTGCATCGACCGACACCAAACATGCATCGACCGACGCATGATATGCATCGACCGATGCAAAGCTCACTTGCATTGACCGATACTCCCAATGCATCGACCGACGCATGCTCGACATAGCACGAAAACCGTAAAGTTTACGCGCCGTCCTCGCACTTGCATCGACCGACGCACAAAGTGCATCGACCGATGCATTGCCGAGCATCGTTTTCCCCCAAAGCTTCTCGCCGGATCTTCGTTCCTACAACCACAAAACTCGATCCCAAGCCACAAGAAAGCTTCCTTACGTCCTAAATAACAATCTAGCAAGCCTAACAATACATAACAAGCAAATCAGAGAGATCTCCAGCTTAGATAAGCCATGGTCATGCACTTACCTTTGCCAAGACGATTCTGAACCTTAAACAAACAAGAAAACACTTCCAGAAAGCTCCTACAACGATCCCAGCTACAGATCTCTACAGGAACAGCTTCTAATCTCCCAAAATCCCCAAGAAGACTAAAGAACACTTTTCTCTCTTTCTTTTCTCTCAAAAACGGCTAAACTCCCGAATGAGACAAAACACTCGAGTTAAGGGTTTTTCCCTAACCCAAAACGCAGCGTTTAACTTAAACTCGTCTGCACTTAACTGGCCTTGCATCGACCGATGCACATAGTGCATCGACCGATGCAATCCCTAAACCGGAATTTCGGTTCGCGGATGTTACAATTCTCCCCCACCAACATAGATTCGTCCTCGAATCTCGAACAACCATCAGCCAAGGACTCCCGTGCGACCATCTCCACAGCCCGCACTCCTCCGACCAATCTACAAAAAGTCACCTCTAGGCGATAGACTCACGCTCCAGGCATTATTTGCTCTCGACTTTTGGACTTTCCTTTACTCTTAGGCCTAAACCTTGAGTTTTTATTGGTTCCTCATCAGGTCTAAGCCCATATGCCATAATATATAAGGAAAATCCAATACTCGTCTCTCGGGTTGCCACCCTACAACGCGCCCCCGGATCGTCATCTGAAGTTGATATACCAACCATACTCCCAAGCCACAAAGTCTCAGAATATGGCAGTACTAGGAGAACCTAAGTCCCCAAGTGTCGCGAGCAAACAATTCTGAACATGTCTGAGTCCTATACCTATCCAGGCTTCCTTCCCGTGGCTCGCGTAAGACATCACAATGTCCTACCAACCACATATCTCCTCACTAGGATACCTCATGATCACACATGGATCATCTCACTTCCACTAGGGCCGCCACAAAGGCCAACAAATGTCCTAAACAGGACCGCCAACAAGGACAAACAAATGTCCTATACAGGACCGCCACCAAGGCCAAACAAATGTCCTAAACAAGACCGTCACAAAGACCATCTGTCCCGAAGGACCGTCACAAAGACCATTTGTCCCGATGGACCGTCACAAAGACCATCTGTCCCGAAGGACCGTCACAAAGACCATATGTCCCGAAGGACCATCACAAAGACCATCTGTCCCGAAGGACCGTCACAAAGACCATCTGTCCCGAAGGACCGCCTAAACAAGCACTCTGGCTAAACAACCCGCCACAAAGGCCATACAATTGGCTAAACAGCCCGCCACAAAGGCCACACACGACTAAAAAGCCCCTCCACAAAGGCCACACAAGCTCCTCCAAGGCTCTCCGCCATTAGAAATGGACAAATTCTAACTCACATAAAACTTTCCATTTTTAGCACTTTCCACATTTGGAAACTTCCATTTCAGGAAACTTTCCTCCAAAAATCCCGCCTCACGGAAACTTTGTACCCCGAACACCACCTCATCTTGTTACTTAGTCGCACAACCAACCACCCCAAGCGACCAGGTAAACAAGAGAGATGGGCTGGAATACTCCATTCCCGCTCCAGCCACGGACTACAATTGGGACCATGCTAGACAAGTTCAAGTCGCGACCTGCTTCTCGAACCACTTCTTCAACCTTGCCTTCATCCTCGCCTCTAGTTCCCAAGACTGCTCCTCAACACCATCATAGTCCCAAAGGACTCTCATCAAAGGAATCTTCTTCTTCTGAAGTTCCTTGATCCTCCTCTCGAGAACCCTCACTGGTCTCGCCTCCAAAGTCATGTTAGGCTGAAGATCCTCAGGAATCTTAGCCAACAACTGATCATCCTCACGGAGACACTTCCGCAACATAGACACATGGAAAACTTTATGGAATTCACGCGTAACCTCATGTAACTCCAGTCTATATGCCACTGGTCCAACCCGCTCAATCACTGTGAACGGACCCATATACTTCGAACTCAACTTAGTCTCAGTCAATGACCTGTTTGGACCCCGCAACATGGTCATCTTGAGGTACACTATGTCTCCTACCTGAAACTCAAGATCTCTCCTCCTCCTATCGGCATAACTCCTCTGCCGATCCTGAGCTTCCTTCATGTTCAGCTTGAGAACCCAAATCTTCTCTGAGGTCTCCTGAACAAAATCTGCCCCGAACATGCTCCTCTCCCCCACCTGAGTCCAGCATAACGGTGTACGGTATGACCTCCCATACAAAGCCTCATAAGGAGCCCCATCTTAATACTCGCCTGATAGTTGTTGTTGTAAGAAAATTCTACCATGTTCAGGTGATCTGCCCAATGGTCACCCCAATCGAACGCACACATCCTCAGCAAATCCTCCAGCGTCTGGATCGTTCGCTCTGACCGTCCATCTGTCTGGGGATGATAAGGTGTATTCATATGCACCTTAGTGCCCATCTCCGCTTGAAATGTCTTCCAGAACACCGAAGTGAACTTAGAATCTCTATCAGACACGATACTCGCTAGCACCCCATGCAATCTGACTATCTCCCTCACATACTTCTTAGTCAAGACCGTTGCTCCATCAGTCTTCTTAATGGCCAGAAAATGTGTTGACTTAGCCAACCCGTCCACAATGACCCAAATAACATCAAAAGTCCGAGACACAGGTAATCCCGCCACGAAATCCATCGTGATCATATCCCACTTCCACTCAGGAATGGGTAGACTCTTCAGTAACCCGCCTGGAACCTGATGCTCAGCCTTTACTAGCTGACACACATCGCACCTCGCGACCCAACTAGCTACATCCTTCCTCATCTCGACCCAGTGATAGTACCTCTTGAGATCACGGTATATCTTAGTCGCTCCTGGATGAATAGAAAACTTGCTCGCATGAGCCTCTCTCAGGATCTCCTGTCTCAACTCCTCATCCTTGGGCACACAAATCCGACCGTGCACCAGGATAGTACCATTATCTGGGACCTGATACTCTGAATCAACATCCTTTGAGGCATTCACCAGCCCCAAATCCTTCTCATGTGCCAACCACACCCTGCTCAGAAGATCTGCTCTATCAACTGCTTCCAAACCCAACAGTTCCTAAGACACCGCACATAACCTCAAAGCACTGATCTCTCCTACTAGAGACTCCATCTCCTGCTCCTGAGCTGAAACTACTCTCTTCCGACTCATAGCATCTGCAATCGTGTTAGCCTTACCAGGGTGATAGGCTATCTCCAAATCATAATCTGCCACCAGCTCCATCCACCGCCTCTGCCTCAAGTTCAGCTTGGGCTGATTGTATATATACTTCAGGCTCTTATGATCTGTAAACACTGGTACCTTTGCACCGTAAAGATAAGATCTCCAAATCTTCAGGGCAAAAAATATAGCAGCCATCTCCAAATCATGAGTAGGATAATTGCCCTCATGCTTCCACAACTGCCGTGAAGCATAGGCAATCACCTTCCCATGCTGCATCAACACACAACCCAAACCAACTCTCGATCCATAAGTATAAACCACATAGGGTTCCCCTTGCTCAGGCAAAGCCAACACTGGCGTAGTAGTCAACATCTCCTTCAGGCTCGCAAATCCCTGCACAAATCTCTTGTAGTAACCTGCAAACCCAAGAAAACTTCTGATCTCTGTGGCATTTTGCGGTCTAGGCCATTCTCTGATAGCCTGAATCTTCTCCGGATCTACAAAGACCCTATTTGCAGACACAATATGACCCAGAAAACCCATCTCACCCTGCCAAAAACTGCACTTGCTCAACTTAGCAAACAACTTCTGCTCCCGCAGCTTCTCCAGAACTGCCCTCAAATGCACTGCATGTTTCTCAGGACTCTTGGAATAAACCAGGATATCGTCGATGAAAATGAAGACAGACACGTCCTGAAACTCCTGAAACACGCTGTTCATCAATCTCATAAACGCTGCTGGTGCGTTAGTCAACCCAAACGGTATCACCACAAACTCATAATGCCCATACCTTGTCCTGAATGCAGTCTTTCTCACATCTGCCTCATCTATTGGTATCTGATGATAACCCCAAGCCAGATATATCTTGGAGAACCAAGTAGCACCTCTCAACTGATCCAACAACTCATCGATCCTAGGAAGAGGGTACTTGTTCTTCACAGTGACCAGTTCAAACCTCTGTAGTCTATACACGGCCGGAAACACCGGCGATCCCTATGGTGATACACTAGGACGGATGAATCCCTTACTTAACAAATCCTCTAGCTTCTTCTTAAGCTCTGCCATCTCTGCTGGAGTCATTCTATAAGGAGCCTTGGATAACGGTGTCGTCCCAGTTCCAGTTCAATCGTGAAAAGATCAGACCGAGATGGTGGTAATCCCTGCAATGACTGAAACACGTCCTCAAATTCCTCAACAACCTGAATACCGCTAACCGTAGACTTCCCCACTGACTCTAGCATTGATATAGTAACCAAATAAGCCTCACGGCCTTTCTCGAACATCTTCCCAGCCTGAATGGCCGAGATCATGAGACTCCCTGAAGTCGGTCTGATACCCTGAAAAACCAACTTCCCTCCTGGACGCTCAAACTCCACTCTACCCCGATCACAATCCAAATGCACCATATGCCGATGCAACCAATCCATCCCGAGAATAACATCATACAACTCCACTGGACTGATAAGCAAATCTGCTGTCCACGACTCTCGTACGATCTGAATATCAATTCCTCTGGTTCATCTAATAACTCTCAGGAACTTGCCACCTGCAACTCTGACAACTCATGTATGCTCCCCGGGATCCCCTCTGATTCATGCGCTCTCTGCACACTCCGGAATAATAAAGCTATGAGAAGCTCCAGAATCAAACATAATGTGGGACTTAAACCCGCCCACCAACAAGGTCCCTACACAAACGTCATGTGTTGAGAACCTAACATTTTATCACAGTTTAAACATAAAATCTGAACTTCTAAGAATTCACAAAGACATAGTACCAGAAATTTTACCTGTGATCGCCCCGACACTGGTTCCACCAGCCTCCGCAGTCGTGTAAACCCGTGGCCCCAGCTCAATCCATGCCACCTGTTGCCCTCCCGGTTGCACCTGCTGCATCGCTGCCACTGCTACCGGCTGCAACTTGGGACACAAGGTCCTGATGTGTCCTGGCTCCCTGCAATGATAGCATACACGAGCTGCTGCTGTTGGAGCACTCCTCTTGGGACAGCTAGCAATCTTATGATCCTTGCTCCCACAACCGAAGCAACTCGCACCACTCGGCCTCTGCCTAGCCTCCCACCTCCTCTTGGTTCCCTGCGCAGGCTTGCCGTCCTTGCTAGAACCTCCATGATGTTGAGCCTTACTAGGCTAAACTGTTGGACTGTGCCCGGATATCCTCCTCGATCTCTGCCGCACTCTCAACCAGCTCTGCACGCGTAGCTTAACTCCGTCCTCTACAATGGACCCTCAAGTCATCATGAAGAGCCCTCATAAAACTCCTGATTTGGGCCTCCTCCGACACCATAGCCCGACCTCCATAATATAGAAGTCGACTAAACTTCAAATCCAGCTCTCGCACTGACCGCGTCCCCTGAGATAACTGAAGGAACTGCACCTCCATCCAATGCCTCCCTCGGAAAATACTTGCGGTTGAACTCCCCTATGAAGTCAGCCCAAGTCATCTCCTGCTGCACTCTCCTAGCAGCCTCTGATCTCCACCACACCTGAGCATCACCAATCAAATGGTGGACCACAATGTCCACCCAAAACTCTTCAGGACATCTCAGAGTATGGAAGTTACGTTCCACACTCGTCCTCCACGCATCTGCAGCAGTAGGGTCTGTACCACCCAAAAACTTCGCAGTCTCGATGCCCTTCATCTCCTTGAGCATGGACAAATAACAACCATGTGCTCCCACATACGCAGCCACTGGCTGCCGCTCCTATGCCACTACTAGTGGCACTACCTGAGCCTGAGTCGGTACCGCTGCTGGCAACCGATCCAACAACTGTGCTAACAAGCCCGCAAGATCCACTCCAGGAACTTCACCCGCTGGGACTCCCACACCTGGAACCCTAACATCACCGGCCACTGGAGCATCAACACCTCCCCCTCCGGCCACACTCATGGAATCTCCATGGACATCCTACGACTCGCCAACACCCTTAGCTGTCACACTCTGGTCCGCAGTCTCACTAACCTCTGGGACTCTGCCCCTACCACGACCACGTCCGCGTCCACGACCACGTCCGGTCCTCTACCACGACCAGCAACAACACCCCCTCTAACCACCTGCACTACCATGAACAGAAGGCTAAGCACACAATTAACATAACACAAAAACATAAACTCACCGTAAAATCACACTGTAGGCTCGAAGAGGATGCTCTAGGACTTCATGCCACACACAATTGACTAACTCACATAATCAATCAAGACATGCAATCCCAAACATTTATAGCACAAAGCCTAGTGAACCCAAACCTAGAACCGTAAGGGCTCTGATACCAAACTGTAACGATGCGACCCGTTTTTTTTTAATTAATAATAAATAATAAATAATAATAATATAATAAATCAAGTAATTTAGGTTGTTGTTTTGTATTCATCGGTAGTCTCTATCTTCATTGTGCCATTAATTCGGTGTTTTGGACATCTTTCCAACTTATTTTGGGATTTTAAGTACTGATTGTCATTTAGAAGCCTAAGACACATTTCTTGCGTTTCAAGGAAGAGTCTCTATTAGTCATTTAACGTCATCTTGAATCTGTTTAGTGTGTTTGCTCCTTGAAACGACCCGACCCGTTTAAAAAAAAAAAAATAATAAATAATAAATATTAATAATATAATAAATAAACTGTAACTAGTGGTCCCATATCCACTAGCCACCTAACCACAATCACAACCAACAGCGGAAAAACCAATAACAATATCCAATAATAATCCAATAATTATAACATAAACAATATCCAAAAATCAACCAACAGGAATCATAGAACCGTCAACCTAGCAATGTTTCTTATGACCCAACTCTAGCAACCTAGCAATGCCAGACAACAACCAATCGAGTCCCTAGAACATCCTCCTCTTCATTGCTTTGATTCCACGATCACACTCTGCCTTTACCTGTACCACAAACACAAATTGCAATGCATAAGTATTTCATAAACACTCAGTAAGGCAATCCTTCCATCTACTGGGCTATACTCTAATAATCAAGCAACAATCAACAAACAAACCATGCTCTGCATCGACCGACACAAGGCTTGCATCGTGGAATAAAGGCAATGAAGAGGAGGATGTTCTAGGAACTCGATTGGATGTTGTCTGGCATTGCTAGGTTGCTAGAGTTGGGTTTTTAGAACATGCTAGGTTGCTGGTTCCTTGTTTCTTGTTGTTTGATATTGGAGTATTGTTATATTTGATTATTGGTTATTAGTTATTGGATTCTTGTTTGGATATTGGTATCTGTTATTTCTGCTGTTGGTTGTGCTTTTGGTTAGGTGGCTAGTGGGTATGAGACCACTAGTTGTAGTTTATTATTATTATTATTATTATTTATTATTTATTATTATTATTTTTTAAAAGACGGGTCAGGTCATTTCAGTTTGATATCAGAGCCCTTACGGTTCTAGGTTTGGGTTCACTAGGTTTCTGTTGTGATGTTTGGGATTGCATGTCTTGATCGATTATGTGAGTTAGTCCATTGTGTGTGGCATGGAGTCCTAGAACATCCTCTTCGAGCCTACAGTGTGATTTCACGGTGAGTATATGTTTTTGTGTTATGTATAATTGCGTGCTTAGCCTTCTGTTCATGGTAGTGCAGATGGTTAGAAAGGATGATGTTGCTGGTCGTGGTCATGGTCGTGGATGCGGACGTGGTCGTGGACGCGGACGTGGTCGTGGTAGGGGCAGAGTCCCACTGGTTAGTGAGACCGAGGACCAGAGTGTGACAGCTGAGGGTGTTGGCGAGTCGCAGGATGTCCAGGGGGATTCTTTGAGTGTGGCCGGAGGGGGCGGTGTTGATGCTCCAGTGTCCGGTGATGCTAGGGTTCCGGGTGTAGGAATCCCAGCGGTTGGAGTCCCTGGTGTTGATCTTGCGGGCTTGTTAGCACAGTTGTTAGAGCGGTTACCGGAAGTGGCACCGACTCAGGCTCAGGTGGTGCCACCAGTAGTGGAGGAGGAGCGGCAGCCAGTGGCTGCGGATGTGGAGGTCCATTCTCGTTATATCAGCATGCTGACAAAGATGGGTTGTATTCGTACCGAGCGGTTTTCGGGAAGTACAGATCCTACTGCTGCGGAGGCGTGGAGGACGAGTGTGAAACGTAACTTCTACTCTAAGATGTTCTGAGGAGTTTTGGGTGGACATTAGGGTCCACCATTTGACTAGTGATGCTCAGTTGTGGTGGAGTTCTATGGCAGCCAAGAGAGTGCAGAGGGAGATGTCTTGGGCTGAATTTCTCTTGGAGTTCAACCGCAAGTATTTCCCTTGAGAGGCACTGGATATGTTGGAGGTGCAGTTCCTTCAGCAAGCTCAGGGAACTCGGTCAGTGCGGGAGCTTGACTTGGAGTTCAGTCGACTTCTGAGGTATGGGGGTCGGGATATGGAGTCTGAGGAGGCTCAGATCAGGAGGTTTTTGAGGGCCCTACGTGATAACTTAAGGGTTCACTGTAGAGGGCGGAATTACGCTACGCGTGAAGAGCTGGTTGAGACTGCAACAGGGATTGAGGAGGATATCCGGGCACAGTCAGTAGCGGCTAGCCCAGCAGCCCAGCCTAGCAAGGCTCAGCCTTAGGGAGGTTCTAGCAAGGGCGGCAAGCCTGCGCAGGGAACCAAGAGGAGATGGGAGGCTACGCAGAGGCCGGGTGGTCCGAGTTGCTTTGGGTGTTAGGGCAAGGATCACAAGGTTGCTAGCTGTCCCAAGAGGAGTGCTCCGACGGCAGGAGATCGTGTGTGCTATCACTGCAGGCAGCCAGGGCACATCAGGCCCTATTGTCCCAAGTTGCAGCCGGTAGCAGTGGCAGCGTTGCAGCAGGTGCAGCCGGGAGGGAAGCAGGTGGCACGGATTGAGCAGGTGCCACGGGTTTACACGACTGCAGAGACTGGTGGAACCAGTGCAGGAGCAATCACACGTATAATTTCTGGTACTTTGTCTTTGTGAATTCTTAGTAAGTTCAGATTTTATGTTGTCTTGTGATAAAGTGTTAGGTTCTCAACACATGAGGTTTGTGTAGGGACCTTGTTGGTGGGAGGGTTTAAGTCCCATGTTATGTTTGACTCTGGAGCTACTCATAGCTTCATTACCTCGAAGTGTGCAGAGAGTGCGAGTATCGTGGGAGATCCCGGAGAGCGTGCAGGAGTTGTCAGAGTTGCTGGAGGCAAGTTTCTGAGGGTCATTGGTAGAGCGAGGGGTTTCGATATTCAGATCGCGGGAGAGTCTTGGCCAGCGGATTTGCTTATCAGCCCTGTGGAGCTGTATGACGTTATCTTGGGGATGGACTAGTTGCATCGGCATATGGTTCATCTGGATTGTCATCGGGGTAGAGTGGAGTTTGAGCGCTCAGGAAGGAAGTTGGTTTTTCAGGGGATTAGACCGACTTCTGGGAGTCTCGTGATCTCGGCCGTTCAGGCTGGGAAGATGATCGAGAAGGGCCATGAGGCTTATTTGGTTACTATATCTATGCCAGAGTCAGTGGAGAAGTCTACAGTTAGCGGTATTCAGGTTGTGGTGGAGTTTGAGGATGTGTTCCAGTCGTTGCAGGGATTACCACCTTCTCGGTCGGATCCTTTCACGATTGGACTAGAACCAGGGACGACACCGTTATCCAAGGCTCCTTATAGAATGGCTCCAGCAGAGATGGCAGAGCTGAAGAAGCAGCTAGAGGATTTGTTGAGCAAGAGATTCATCCGTCCTAGTGTATCACCATGGGGAGCACCGATGTTATTCGTTAAGAAGAAAGATGGGAGTTTCCGCTTGTGTATTGATTACAGGGGTATCAACCGGGTCACTATGAAGAACAAGTACCCTCTTCCGAGGATCGATGAGTTGTTGGATCAGTTTAGAGGTGCTACTTGGTTCTCCAAGGTAGGTCTGGCATCGGGTTATCATTAGATCCCGATAGATGAGGCAGATGTGAGGAAGACTGCTTTCCGGACGAGGTATGGGCATTATGAGTTTGTGGTGATGCCGTTTGGGTTGACTAACGCACCAGCTGCGTTTATGAGATTGATGAACAGCGTGTTTCAGGAGTTTCTGGACGTGTCTGTCATCATTTTCATCGACGACATCCTAATTTATTCTAAGAGTCCTGAGAAGCATGCACTGCATTTGAGAGCAGTTCTGGAGAAGTTGCGTGAGCAGAAGTTGTTTGCTAAGTTGAGCAAGTGTAGTTTCTGGCAGCGTGAGATGGGTTTTCTGGGTCACATTGTGTCTGCAGATGGGGTATCTGTAGATCCAGAGAAGATTCAGGCTATCAGGGATTGGCCTCGACCGCAGAATGCCACAGAGATCAGGACTTTCCTTGGTTTGGCAGGCTACTACATGAGGTTTGTGCAGGGGTTTGCGAGCAGAGCACGTCCTATGACTAAGTTGACAGGGAATGATGTTCCTTTCGTTTGGTCACAAGAGTGTGAGGAAGGCTTTGCAAGCCTGAAGGAGATGTTGACTATTGCGCCAGTGTTGGCTTTGCCTGAGCAGGGAGAACCCTATGTGGTTTATACAGATGCATCTAGAGTTGGTTTGGGATGTGTGTTGATGCAGCATGGGAAGGTGATTGTCTATGCCTCGCGGCATTTGCGGAAGCATGAGGGCAACTATCCTACTCATGACTTGGAGATGGGTGCTGTAATTTTTGCCCTGAAGATTTGGAGATCTTATCTTTATGGTGCAAAGGTACATGTATTTACAGATCATAAGAGCCTGAAGTACATATTCACTCAGCCCAAGCTGAACTTGAGGCAGAGGCGATGGATGGAGTTGATGGCGGATTATGATTTGGAGATAGCCTATCACTCTGGTAAAGCTAACTCGGTTGGAGATGCTCTGAGTCGGAAAAGGGTAGCTTCGGCTCAGGAGCAGGAGATGGAGTCTCTGGTAGGAGAGATCGGTGCATTGAGTTTGTGTGTTGTGTCTCAAGAACCGTTGGGTTTGGAGGCGGTTGATAGAGCAGATCTTCTGAGCAGGGTGCAGTTGGCTCAGGAGAAGGATTTGGGGCTGGTGAATGCCTCAAAGGATGTGAATTCAGAGTATTAGGTCTCAGATAATGGTACTATCTTGGTGCACGGTCGGGTTTGTGTGCCCAAAGATGAGGAGTTGAGGCCGGAGATCCTGAGAGAGGCTCATGGGAGCAAGTTTTCTATTCATCCAGGAGCGACTAAGATGTACCGTGATCTCAAGAGGTACTATCATTGGGTCGGGATGAAGAAGGATGTATCTAGTTGGGTCGCGAGGTGCGATGTGTGCCAGCTAGTGAAGGTGGAGCATCAGGTTCTCGGAGAGTTACTGAAGAGTCTTCCCATTCCAGAGTGGAAGAGGGATATGATTACTATGGACTTCGTGGTAGGTTTGTCAGTGTCCAGGACGTTTGATGCTATTTGGGTCATTGTGGACCGGTTGACTAAATCGGCACATTTTCTGGCCATTAAGAAGACTCATGGAGCAGCGGTCTTGGCTAAGAAGTATGTGAAGGAGATAGTCAGGTTGCATGGGGTGCCAACAAGCATTGTGTCTTATAGAGATTCCAAGTTCACTTTGGTGTTCTGGAGAGCGTTTCAGGTAGAGATGGGCACTAAGGTGCATATGAGTACAGCTTATCATCCCCAGACAGATGGACAGTCAGAGAGGACGATCCAGATGCTGGAGCATTTGCTGAGGATGTGTGTGTTGGATTGGGGTGGCCATTGGACAGATCACTTGAGTTTGGTAGAGTTTGCTTACACTTGAGCTTGGTAGAGTTTGCTTACAACAATAGTTATCAGGCGAATATTGGCATGGCTCCTTAGGAGGCTTTGTATGGGAGTCCGTGTCATACGCCGTTATGATGGACTCAGGTGGGGGAGAGGAGCATGTACGGGGCAGATTTTGTTCAGGAGACCTCGGAGAAGATCCGGGTTTTCAAGCTGAACATGAAGGAAGCTCAGGATCGGTAGAGGAGTTATGCCGATAGGAGGAGGAGAGATCTTGAGTTTCAGGTCGGAGATAGAGTGTACCTCAAGATGGTCATGTTGCGGGGTCCGAACAGGTCATTGACTGAGACTAAGTTGAGTCCGAGGTATATGGGTCCGTTCAGAGTGATTGAGCGTGTTGGACCAGTGGCTTATAGACTGGAGTTACCTGAGGTTATGCGTGCATTCCATAAGGTTTTCCTTTTTATGTTGAGGAAGTGTCTCCGTGAGGATGATCAGCTGTTAGTTAAGATTCCTGAGGATCTTCAGCCTAACATGACTTTGGAGGCGAGACCAGTGATGGTTCTCGAGAGGAGGATCAAGGAACTTCGGAAGAAGAACATTCCTCTTATGAGAGTCCTTTGGGACTGTGATGGTGTTGAGGAGGAGACTTGGGAGCCTGAGGCGAGGATGAAGGCAAGATTTAAGAAGTGGTATGAGAAGCAAGCCGAGACTTGAGCTTGTCTAGCCTGGTCCCATCTGTAATCCGTGGCTGGAGCGGGAATGGAGTATTCCAGCCCATCTCTCTTGTTTACTTGGTCGCTTGGGGTGGTTGGTTGTTAGTCATTGTGTGGCCTTAGTGGCGGTCTTTTGAGATATTATGTGGCCTTTGTGGCGGGCTATTTAGCCAGATGTGTGGCCTTTGTGGCGGACTGTTTAGCCAGATGTGTGGCCTTTGTGGCGGGCTGTTTAGCCATATGTGTGGCCTTTGTGGCGGGCTGTTTAGCGAGATGTGTGGCCTTTGTGGCGGGCTGTTTAGCCAGAGTGCCTGTTTAGGCGGTCCTTCGGGACAGATGGTCTTTGTGACGGTCCTGTTTAGGACATTTGTTTGGCCTTGGTGGCGGTCCTGTTTAGGACATTTGTTTACCTTGGTGGTGGTCCTGTTTAGGACATTTGTTTGACCTTGGTGGCGGTCCTGTTTAGGACATTTGTTTGTCCCATGTGGCAGTGAGATGATCCTTGTGTGGTCATGAGGTATCCCAGTGAGGGGATATGTGGTTGGTAGGACATTGAGATGTCGTATGCGAGCCACGGGAAGGAAACCTGGATAGGGATAGGGCTCAGACGTGTTCAGAATTGTTTGCTCGCGACTCTTGGGGGACTTAGGTTCTCCTAGTACTGCCATATTCTGAGACTTTGTGGCTTGGGAGTATGGTTGGTATATCGACTTTGGATGACGATCCGGGGGCGCGTTGTAGGGTGGCAACCCGAGAGACGAGTATTGGATTTTTTCTTATATATTATGGCATGCGGGTTTAGGCCTGATGAGGAGCCAACATAATGGCATGCAGACTTAGGTCTGATGAGGAGCCAATAAAAACTCAAGGTTTAGGCCTATGAGTAAAAAGGAAGTCCAAAAGTCGGGAGAAAATAATGCCTGAAGCGTGAGTCTATCGCCTAGAGGTGACCTTTCGTAGTTCGGTCGGAGGAGTGCGGACCGTGGAGAGAGTTGCACGGGAGTCCTTGGTTGATGGTTGTTCGAGATTCGAGGACGAATCTAGTTTGGTGGGGGAGAATATTAACACCCACGATCCGAAATCACGGTTTAGGGATTGCATCGGTCGATGCAGGTTGTGCATCGGTCGATGCAGGTTGTGCATCGGTCGATGCAGGGTTGAGTTTCTGCATTTTGACTTAAGTTAAACGCTGCATTTTGGGTTAGTAAAACCCTTAAACTCGAGTTTTGTCTCATTAGGCGTGTTTAGCCGCTTTTGAGAGAAACAAAAGAGGAAAAGAAGAGTTCTTGGTGTTCTTGAGTGTTCTTGGTGATTTCTTGGAGTTGGAAGCTGTTCCTGTAGAGATCTGTAGCTGGGATCGTTGTAGGAGCGTCCTAGGGTCGTTTTCTTCCTGTGTTTGGGTCGTTTTCTTCTGTGGCAAAGGTAAGTGCATGACCATAGCTTATCTAAGCTGGAGATTCTCTGATCTGTTTGTTTATGTGTTGTTAGGCTTGTTAGAATGTTGTATGAGGCGTTAGGAAGCTTTCTTGTGGCTTGGGATCGATTCTTATGTTTGCAGGAACGGAGATCCGGCGAGAAGCTTTGGAGAAAACGATGCTTGGCATGTGCATCGGTCGATGCACTATGTGCGTCGGTCGATGCAGTGCGAGGACGGCGTGGCTTGACCTAGGAGCATCAGTCGATGCCATGTGGAGGCATCGGTCGATGCAACTATGGTTTCCGCGTATTGTCGAGCATGCGTTGATCGATGCAAGTGAACCTTGTGTCGACCGATCCATACCTTGTGTCGGTCGATGCTTGTCTCTGTTGGTGTCGGTCGAGGCAGAGCCTGATTTGTTTGTTGATTGTTGCTTGATGGTTAGAGTATCTCTATTGCGTGTGTGTATAGCCCAGTAGATGGGAGGATTGCCTTACTGAGTGTTTATAAAATACTCATGCATTGCAATTTGTGTTTGTGATGCAAGTAAAGGCAAAGTGTGATCGTGGAATCAAGGCAATGAAGAGGAGGATGTTCTAGGGACTCGATTGGATGTTGTCTGGTATTGCTAGGTTGCTAGAGTTGGGTCTTTAGAACTTGCTAGGTTGCTGGTTCATTGTTTCCTGTTGTTTGATATTGGAGTATTTTTATATTTGATTATTGGTTATTAGTTATTGGATTATTGTTTGGATATTGGTATCTGTTATTTCCGTTGTTGGTTGTGCTTGTGGTTAGGTGGCTAGTGGATATGGGACCACTAGTTGTAGTTTATTATTATTATTATTATTATTATTATTATTATTATTATTATTATTATTATTATTATTATTATTTATTATTTATTATTTTAAAAAAACGGGTCAGGTCGTTTCACTAACGTCCCAAATAACAATCTAGCAAGCCTAACAACACATAACAAGCAAATCAGAGAGATCTCCAGCTTAGATAAGCCATGGTCATGCACTTACCTTTGCCAAGACGATTCTGAACCTTAAACAAACAAGAAATCACTTCCAGGAAGCTCCTACAGCAATCCCAGCTACAGATCTCTACAGGAACAGCTTCCAATCTCCCAAAATCCCCAAAAACACTCAAGAACAGTTTTCTCTCAAAAACGGCTAAACTCCCCAATGAGACAAAACACTCGAGTTAAGGGTTTTTCCCTAACCCAAAACGCAGCGTTTAACTTAAACTCGTCCGCACTTAACTGGCCTTGCATCGACCGATGCAATCCCTAAACCGAGATTTCGGTTCGCGGATGTTACACTCCTAAAGTATACAGTTTTCTGATATTTGGTTCAAGGGATGAAATGTTTTAGCAAATGACCCTAGCAATTTAGTTTCTAGTTTATGCAATTTGGTAGTGTATTTACTTGGTCGAGAGCCGAGACATCTTTTTTTAATGTAAATTAAGATGGCTAATCATTAGCGTTCAACCAAAAAGTCATTCTATTTTTTTTTCCATGAATGCATATCTATCTTTTTTGTTATTTTTTTGTTATTATAGTGTGCATTATCTTTCTTCATAATTTCAAGTTCTTTGAACTTTAGGTTTTCTAATTCAGACTTTCAGTTGTATTCACAGTTAAGAAGATAATGATCCGCTTATTTCAAATATCTCATATGAGTAGCGCATCCATATATTGTGTCAGTGTATGGCTTATTATGTATATGCATTGTCTTGGAAGTTAATACTAACTAGGTATTAACCTGCGGCTGAACTTTTTTTATAAATTTTTTTAATAATTTATTTTGTTATTATGTTATTTATAAATGTTTGTGATTAAAAATTTGGTTTGCTTATATTAAAATTTTTGTATTTTAAAAATATTTATTGAAAACTGTTAATAAAACATTTGCATGTAATCAATAAAATTGTTTAAACATTTGTCAATTAAACGCAATCCTTGCTATGGTTATCAAATAAGTAAAGAGATATAATTAACATCTAAAAACAGCAACTAAATATAGTTTTTTTTTTAAAACAGTTTTTTTTTGTTTTTGTGGTTTCCCTCTCTTGTATGTAATAAGCACCTTCAAACATTAAATATATTCAAATCTCAACTTTGTTTTATTTTTCTAAAGAACGGTGGCTAAAAGAAAAATATATTCTTTTTAAATAGATAAAATACTATATATGTATCTTTTATTTTTTATTTATTAATTTTTTAAAATCTAAGCCGTTAAACGAAACGTTATATATTTTATTGGATTTAAATTTTGATAAAAATTTTAACCCGTGCTAGAAATTTTTTTTTATAAAATTTGTAGTTATATATATTTTATTCGATTAGATTTTTAAAATCTTAGCTGTTAATTTTTTAAAGTATAAATTAGTTTTGATTCTAATAGATTTCTTTTTTGTACTTTTCAACAATTTATTTTATTTTATGTGTCTCCAATTTTCATTTTTTAATTAATTATATTTATTTAAAATTAATTAATTAGTCTTAATTAAGTTTTTCTAATGGAAATTGAATGTAATTTTTTACACATTTTAAGGTTAGTTTCATATTTGTACTTCCCAATTAATATCGTATGATATACAAATAAAGATCTATTGAGAATTAGATATATATTATCGAGTATGTTCTTTGTTTGTCACCAATTAAATTGTGCTTAATCAGAGATTTGTGATCTTGGAAGTTAATATTAATATACAAATAAAGTTCTTTTGAGAATTAGATATATATTATTGAGTATGTTCTTAGCTCTGTCACCAATTAAATTGTGCTTAATCAGAGATTTGTAATAAAGGAAACTTCTCACAGAGAGTGATAATACGGTGTTGTCTTTTATGTTCACAGTTGAGAGAATGTTTTTTGATTGAGAAGGAAAACATCAATGATAGGAAACCGTTCAAGACTAATAATAAGTTGTGATGATAAAAAGAAAGAAAAAAAATGCGGTGAACATGGATCAAACACGCGACCTTCAGATCTTCAGTCTGACGCTCTCCCAACTGAGCTATCCCCACTTCATATTTACCTTTTTATATTGTATAGCATGAACATGCCAGGTGGGAAAAATTGTCCTCAAATCATACATTGTCTCGTGTTTAACAACTTAGGATGTGTTTTGTATGCATTGTTGTGTCTATCTTTTATTATCTCGTTGATTTAGTGTTTTGAACATCTTTCCTACTTATTGGAATTGTTTAAGTACTACTTTCCTTTAGTAGAAGCCTAAGAATTTTTCTTGCTTATCAAGAAAGAGTCTACATTAGTTGTTTTATTTTGTATTGAATCTGTTTAGTGTGCTTATCAAGGGATGAGATGTTTTAGCAAACGACCCTAGCGATTTAGTTTCTACTCTATGGAATTTACATTAATACTACTAGCAATTTGGTATTGTATTTACTTTGTCGACAGTTGTGACCTCTTTCTAAATGTAAAGATGGCTCACCATTAGCCTTCAACCACAAAAAATCATTCTAATTTTTTTCTATGAATGTTATCTATCTTTTTTTTGTTTTCTTTTTCATAGTATGCATTATCTTTCTTTATGATTTCAAGTTCTTATAGTGAAATTTAGGTTTTCTATTTCAAATTTTGAGTTGTATTCACATTTAAGAAGAGAATGTTCCACTCATTTCAAACAACTCATGAGTAAATAAAGTTTTGCAAATCTATATATTGTGTCGTTGTATGGCTTATTATGCATATGCATTGTCTTCGAAGTTAATACTTATATACAAATAAAGATCTTTTTAGAGTTAGATATATGTTCTCGACTCTGTCCTTAGCTAGGTGACCGATTAAATGACATAAGTGGAAAAATTTCACTAGAGAGTGGTAAGCACTTACGGTGTTACCCTTGTTGTTCACAGTTGAGAGAATGTTTTTTGATCGACAAGGAAAGCAACAATAATAGAAAACCGTTCAAGACTAATAAGAAGTTGTGATAATAAAAATAAAATAAAAATGTAAGAAGGAAAATGAGGTGAGCGTAAACACTCGACCGTCAGATCTCCAGTCTACAGTCTACGCTCTCTCAACTGAGCTATCCCGTTTCATGTTTCTCTTTGTATATTTTTATAATGGAAAAATGCCATAGGTGGGAAGAATTGTTCTCAAATCATATATTATCTTCTATTATTAGTTTAGGATGTGTTTTGTATTCATCGTTGTCTCTATCTTTTATTATCTCGTTGCTTTGGTGTTTTGAACATCTTTTTCCTACTAATTGGATCTGTTACTACTGTCCTTCTTTAGTAGAAGCCTAAGAAACTTTTCTTGTTTTTCAAGAAAGAGTCTCCATTAGTTTACTTTGTATACAATTAGTAACAAAGGAAGAGTGCTCCATTAGTTTACTTTGTATACAATTAGAAACTGTTTTGTTTCATTTGCTCCCTCCTCCATCTAAAGTATACAATTTTGATGGAGTGCTTTCTTTACAACCTTTAATTATCATGTTTGACGAATGATTGTAATTGACCTAGATCTACAAACGCATAAATTTAAGAAATATGTATATATGTACAAGACTACAAGTACATATATTTAAAATAATATGCCCTCTGGTATATTATATGATTTATGCTCCTAAGTAATAAATTTATACATTCTATTTCTCTATTTTTGCTATCAACTTTTGATTTTCTTTTTGACATTTGGTAACTGAAAGTTGAAATTTCAAGCTATGTAATTTGTGTAAAACTCACAGGACCACGTATTCGTCTATTCAAACGTCTCTTCAGTTTTATAGTCACTAACCTTATAAGAGCATAGCCACTGGTAGGTTTTATTGGGTTGCTGAAACAAATTCTAACCCAAAAATAAATCAAAAAAAAAAAAAATGCTCAATATGCTGAGAATCGTTGCTCAGACGAGCATCGGAAGAACCCTTGAAGCAACGGTACGTGGCAACTTCTGATTGGGTGTTGCTTAATTATGAAAAACAAAAAAAAATTTCTCATTTTTCTTCTTTCTTTTCGCGACAATCTCTCTTTTTTTCTCTCTCGACTAAAGGCGATTGGCATGCGATTAACCTCAAATCTGTAGAAATTAATCGATTCACCATCACCACTTTGTCTGTTCCCGATAAGAATGGTTCCTTCTCTTCTCTTCTTCCTTTCTCTGATCTTTGTTATGTCTCCAAACCTTAATCCTCTGATTTACATGTTTGTTTTTCTTATTAAAATGGAAATTGGCTGATGTAGTTCTTGGATTCGACTTAGTGGATAATTGGGTATGAATCCATCGTTATTTTTCTAATTTGCAGGAAGAGCTTGGTGAACCTTCGAAACAAACTGCGGTTCATTGTGGTTGAGATCCTCATTTACTTCCGCTGATGGTTGCTGCTATATCTGTCCCTGGACCTGAGAATGTCCCTGGTTCTGCTCTGAACGAGGAGAGTATGCAGGTTAGGAAAGGTATCTAAGTTGCCTGGTGGATTTTAGTTTGCATTGTTTGCTTGGAAATATCCCAGCTCTGTGATCTTAGTTCTCCTTGGCTCACGCGGCACATCATAGATTCATAGGTACACTTCTTAAGCTCTTATCTTGCATTTGATTGGATATAGATTTGAGATAAATATAGGGATTTCATGTTGTTGATGCTACTGTTTGGTTCTTAGTTTGAATGACTTGGTCTAAGTTCTGGTCTTAGTTTGAAATCGACTGATTTCAATGTTTTTAGATAATAAACATGAAAAAGAGCTATTCAACATATATGTTTTCCTTTCTGTTTTCTTTTCTTTGTAAAAGCTGAATTCCCAAGATACATTTCTGCAAGAAGAAGTGAACATGTCAACTCTTATTGTGACTAGCGTACATGTATCTGTTTGTTTGTGTTATGCAAGTTCTGTCACAAAAGCTAAGCTTTTTTAGTTTTGGTTGGTCTGTTAGTGAGATTGTGTTTTCTTTTGTGATACTACTTACCAGGACTCGTCATTGAAACGTTCTGCAGTTATGAATTGCTTCCGAGATATATAAAGTTAGATGGTGTTGTTATACTTGTTGACTTCAAACACGCGATTAGGCATTTGAATGTAGTGAAACCGAGATTCATTGTCTGCAAATGTCATCATAATATAACAGACTCTTACATGTTTACTTTTAACCAGGAAACAGAGATATCAAGCCGCACAACGATTGTCTGCAAACGATTGCTCTGTTTTTGCTTTGGTTTGTTATGTATCAAGAGACCTGATTATTTTCCAAGAACTTGCCGGCGAAGTTACAAGTTCTTGTACACAAGAACTTGGTAAGAGTTTTGGGTTGGTGTAATAGCAGAAGCTTGAGAGCTTTGGTTACAGAGTGGACTCAAGGAGAAACTGTTGAGACTTGGTTAAGTTCTTCATCGGCTATGTGATGGAGAAGAAGGTTAAGAGTGGTTTTAGGAGTTGTAGAAGGTATTTGTTATCTATCAGATCAATGGCCTGAGATTACATTTGATCTCAGCACAAAAGTGTTTTGTTATCTGATGATGATCAAGAGCCTTTGATTTTTCATTTCAAAATTGGAGATGGGAACAATTCATCAACAAGTAAGGGCTCTCTTCTCCTGAGAAAAAGACCATTTGATCAGGTTAAGCAAGCCATTAAGCTTGGGCTGATGTGTACTGACAAACCACCATTATAGCAACCAACCTTGTTGCAGATTTATGACTTGGTGTTTTTTTTGTATGAATCTAGTTTAAGATATGACTGAGAGAGATGAGAGTTTAATCTTTATTTGCTTTGTTTTCAGTTTTCAGACATGTTTAAGATAATACTTACGAAGGTTTCAGTTTTATAATTGAGAACCTAGGAAGGTTTCTCTAGTGGAGGATCATTTTGGTTTAAATTCTTATTAGGTTGCTTTAATTAGTTTAATATAAATTATATGATTAATTTATTTTTAAGCAATCCATATGGGTTGCTCCATTGGCCATGGTCTAAAGTTGGCATGATATTTTCATGATCATTTATTCATTTATATAAGATAGGGTCTATACGTAACAACCATAAGTAATGGGGTAATTTTGTAAAAAAGCATAGAAATCTGGGGGGGGGGGGGGGGGGGGGGGCGGTTGCTCATCTCATGTGTCACCACCATCCGCACACACAGTTCAGTTGTATCAACGTATTCGTCTATTCATGCTACGGTAAAACTTTTACCCCATAAAGTTCACGAGTTGACGGGAGGACTCGAGAGGAGAGGAGGGCAGACCGAGAAATGTTTCGTCAAGGTTTTAGGGGAGAGTTTGATGAGCTCTCTGTCCTCTGAGGACGAAGATGACGAGGAGTACTACAAACGCATCGGTGAGGAAAAGCAAGGTGGCGATAAGGAGGAAGATGGTGGAAACAGCAACGAAAAAGAAGGCGAGAAGGAAGGTGAAGGTGGAGACAAGAAGAAAGAAGATGAAAGCGAGGACGGTGAAGGAGCTACGAAGGAATAGGAGGTTCTTGTTTCTGTGGAAGTCCGAGTGGTTCCATTTTCGTTTTTATCTTACTAATATTTTAAATTTCCTTCAAAAGCTCTGTGAGAAGAGTCTCTATGTTACACACTATATTTAGCTTTTCTTCTTTCACTTTGTTTCTTTGTTAATGTTGCTTGACCTACCTAAAGCTTACCTCGTACTTAGTTAAAAACTATGTTTATCTTTTACGCTGTTTCTGCTAAGTTTTACATATCTATTCGATCGGTCCGAACATTCCAGTTATGTCGTTGCAATTGATAGGGTATTTTATCAACTAGAGAAAGATTATGGGGTAAAAGTTTTACCGTAACATACACCAATCATTGTATACTTTCAAATCGTACTCAATCCCTTTACTAATTTTTACGTTTTATTATCACACTTCACACCACCACTGCACCACATGTTGTACTGTGTTCACACGACACAGTGCCGGCTCAAGGTTTTTGGGGCCTCTGGGCAATTTTTTTTTTAAATGAAAGACCAAATTTTTTTTTTTAACCTCTGTGATATGTTAGAAAAATATGGATTTATAATATATAAACACTTGAGAAGATTATAAAAAATTATTTTAGTTCTACTATTGGAGTATGTTGAGATAATTATGGAAGATAAAGAGTCATTTAGATTACTGATTCATAAAAATAAATCCTTAAAACATATTTTAATAAACTATTTTTGCATTACAAATTTTGTTTTTGCCTTTTTTATCTTACATTATTTGTTTATGTCCTTTTTCTTGTATTATTTTTTATTTGTGTCCCTATATCTTACACTATTTTTTTTTGCCCTTTTTATCTTATAAATTTTTTTTTTCCAATATAAAAAAAAAAATTTTCATTTCCTTACCCGGGACAATCGCACCGCTTGTCCCCAATCTAAGCCGGCACTGACACGACAGCGTATTGATGATCTATTCTATTCTATTGATATTCATGTGTCTTAGAAGAGCATTTCCGGGTAAAGAAACTTACCATTTTATTTTGCACATCTAATAAATTGATCCCCAAGGAAAGAGGCAGAGTTTTGGGTGTTTAGGGTTTTATTATTGTCTTTTTGATTCTCTTCTGTGGAAAAGCGAATTAGGGTTTCTAAAACAATGTCTCAGATCTTGTGCCGAATCTCGAAGTTTTCAACATCTCGGAACCGGATCCTCTGTTTCCGACGATCGGAATTCTCGACGGCGGCGACGACACCGTATCTCCTCCTCGGAAGCGATCTTGTGGGAAAATCTCCTTGTGGTGGAAAAGTCGTCAACTTCAACCTCTACGATCCGAGGAAGCAAGAGCAAGTGAAGATCGAAAACAAGATTCTACCAAAGGAGGTCTACAAATCTCACAGGATAGGATCATCAAGAGGATGGTTAGCTTTGGTGAACAAGAAAGATTCAACGGTGCGTCTCGCTAACATCTTAAACCCCTCCAAGAAGATCATATCTCTGCCTCCAATAACCAGAGACAAATATGAATATGTTGTTAATGTCTCTGTCTCATCAGACTGTGTGGTCGCCGTCAAGTTTTACGGGTCAAGAGTCAGTATTTGTGGTCCTGGTGACTCGGCGTGGACTCGCATCGACGTGCCTTGTCCATCTTTTCTCTCTTCTACTGTCATGTACTCGGAGAGAGACCGGAGACTTTACTTGAACAATTGTAACCCTGACTACACCGGTCCAACCGAATTCACACCTAAATCATCCGGTTTAAACACTCCGGTTTGTGGCTACAAGAGGTTCATCTTCTCTAACTTTCTTGAAGAAATGCCAGAGTTGGAGAACGAAATGCGTCTTTCTCGTTTCAAGATTCAACAGCAACTCGTCGAGTCATCTTCCGGCCAATCCTTCATCGTTCTTTGGTAGTCATAAAAAACTCATTAGTTTAACCTTTGCTCTGTCTTTCTCTCTGCTTTGCTTACATGAAATATGTGTTGTTGGTCAGGTTCGTGGAGAGATTTACGGACAAAGGAGAAGTTGCGCCATGGGGAGACACACGTTACAACAACAGCAAAGACCTTCGCAGGAAGACCCAAAAGATCATGGTGTTTAGGCAAGACGAAGAGCAAGGGACTGGTCCTTACACCGATGACATTGGTGATCTTTGCATTTTCTTGGGCGAGAATGAATCCTTCTGTCTCTCTGCTAAGGACTTCCCTGGTCTTAGCCCTAACTCGGTTTACTTTGCCGGCCTTGGTTCTGGTTTTGGCATATGTGATCTCGCCTCTGGCACTATCCGCTATCTCTCCGACTCCGACTCTTCTCCACCACCCGGTAGCATGTTTTGGCTTCCTCCCACAATATCCCAATAGGAGAGAAGATTTGTCTTTCAGTTATCAATTAATTTAAGTTGTTGTTTTGTATTCATTGGTAGTCTCTATCTTCATTGTGCCGTCGATTTTGTGTTTTGGACTTCTTAATTTCAAACTTATTTTGGGATTCTCAAGTATTGATTGTTATTATTAAGAAACCTAAGACACATTTCGATCTTGCATTTCAAGAAAGAATCTCTAATCTATTAGTCATTTAACTTTATCTTGAATCTGTTTAGTGTGCTTGCTCTTAAAGTATCAGTTTTCTGATACTTCGTTCAAAGGATGAGATGTTTTAGCAACCGACCTTAGGTCCTTAGCAATTTAGTTTCTAGTTTATGGAATTTGCATTAACACTACTAACAATATCTGGTACTTTATTTACTTGGTCGACAGCTGAAACTGAAACATCTTTTTAAGTGTAAAGATGGCTCACCATTAGCGTTAAACCAAAAAGGTCATTCTATATAGTCTCGATACTTTGTCCCTAGCTTTGTGACGAGGGACATAAATTGTGTTTAATTAGAGATTTGTGATAAGGAAATTTTTTACTATGGAGTGATAATCACTTACGGTGTTGCCCTATGTGTTCAAAGTTGAGAGAATGTTTTTTGATCGTCAAAAAAAACATCAATGATAGGAAACCGTTCAAGACTAATGAGAAGTTGTGATGATTAAAAAAAAAAAAAAAAAGCTGTGAGCGTGGATCAAACACACGACTTTCAGATCTTCGGTCTGACGCTCTCCCAACTAAGCTATCCCCCGCTTCCTGTTTACTTTTTTCTATTGTATAAGAGGAACATGCCATATGTGGGAAGAACTGTCCTCAAATCATATATTATTTCGTATTATCAATTTAGGATGTGTTTTGTATTCATTGCTGTCTTTATCTTTTATTATCTCGTTGGTTTGGTGTTTTGAACATCTTTTCTTACTTATTAGATTTGTTTAAGTACTAATGTCCTTTAGTAGAAGCCGAGGAACTTTTCTTGCTTTTCAAGAAAGAGTCTCCATTAGTCAGTTAATTTCATCTTGAATCTGTTTAGTTTGCTTGCTCCTAATGTTTACAGTTTTTTTATATTCGGTTCAAGGGATGAGATGTTAAACGACCCTAGCAATTTAGTTTCTACTTTATGGAATTTGCATTAACACTACTAGCAATTTGGTACTGTATTTACTTTGTCGGCGGAGACATCTTTTTAAATGTAAAGATGGCTCACCATTAGCCTTCAACCACAAAAAATCATTCTAATTTTTTCCATAATTAATTAATATCTATTTTTTGTTCTTCATAGTATGCATTATCGTTCTGTATAATTTCAAGTTCTTATAGTAAAGTTTAGGTTTTCTATTTCAGACTTTGAGTTGTATTCACAGTTAAGAAGAGAATATTTCGCTCATTTCAAACAACTCATATGAGTAGATAAGTTTGTGCATCCATTGTGTCGTTGTATGGCTTATTATTATGCATACCCATTATTGCTCTTTATAATTTCAAGTTCTTATAGAGAAGTTTAGGTTTTCTATTTCAGACTTTGAGTTGTATTCACAGTTAAGAAGAGAATGTTCCGCTCATTTCAAACAAACTTATATGAGTAGATAAAGTTTGTGCATCCATTGTGTCGTTTTATGGCTTATTATGCATATCCATTGTCTTCGAAGTTAATACTTATATACAAATAAAGATCTTTTGAGAATTAGATATACGTTCTGAACTTTGCGCTTAGCTCTGTGACCAGTTAAAGGACATGAGTAGGAAAAAAAATTTAAAAAGAAAAGAATAATGTGGTGAGCGTGGATCGAACACGCGACCTTCAGATCTTCAGTCTGACACTCTCCCAACTGAGCTATCCCCGCTTCTTGTTTATTTTATTCATATCGTATAATAGAAACATGCCATAGGTGGGAAGAAATGTCCTAACATCTCTTATCATTAATTTAGGATGTGTTTTGTATTGATCGCTGTCTCTATCTTTACTATCTTGTTGGTTTGCTGTTCTGAACATCTTTCCTACTTATTGGATTTGTTTAAGTAGAAGCCTAAGACACTTTTCTTGCTTTTCAAGAAAGAGTCTCCATTAGTCGTTTTATTTTGTATTGAAACTGCTTTGTTTAATTTGCTCGCTCCTCCTTCTAAAGTATACAGTTTAGATGGAGTGCTTTCGTTACAACCTTTAAATTATCATGTTTGACGAATGATTGTAATTGGTCAGGATCTACAAACACATACATTTTAAGTAATATGCCCTCTAGTGTATTATATGATTTATGCTCCTAAGTAATAAATTTGTACATTCTATTTCTCTCGCGATTATGTATTTTTGCGATCAACTTTTGGTAATTTTTTTACATTTGGTAACTGAAATTTGAAATTTCAAGCTACGTAAGTTGTGTAAAAACTTAAGGAGTTACAAACTCAAAAGAATGGGAAATAATGAGAAAACTTCATATTTTTTGATATTATACTAACTAGGATGTCGGCCCGTGCGTTACCGCACGGGAAATTGAAAACTTAAAATGACTAACATTGTTAATTTCACATTTCGACTGAAAACTTTATGGCAATTCTTTAACTGTATAGTATAAAAATCATAATTACTAAAATTAATCAACTAAATTATTTAAATAAAATATTTGTTGGATATATAAAAATGAAAAATCAATTCAGTGACAAAGAAGAAAATAATATTGAAGATATATAAATTTAGGTTTACTGAATGATATTCATATAATCAATTTTGAAAGATATTCATATAAAACAAAATTTAAATAATTATTCTATCAAAATTTATAAAAAATAATAAGAGAATCAGGGAGAAAGAGCTTATAGCTGCAACCAACTAAACTGACTAAAAAGATAAATCTACAAAAAATTAGAAATTACAATTAATTACCTAAATTAATACTTGGAAGAGATAATCAATACATGTTAGATGAAAAACGATACCAAACAAAAGTTGGATGAATGAATCTATAAATAAAACAATCTAAAATTTTTAACAAAGATGAGTGAATCAATGTTGATTAATAAATTGAAAGAAAATAATACTCAGAATTTTTAAATTTGAAGGTGTTAAACAATACTCAAAGAACAAAAACTATTTTCAAGGTCCATAAACATATATATATATATATATATATATATATATATATATAAACAAAGATGTGTAAAACAAAAATGTGCGAAATCTAACAAATGTGAACATTGAAAGTTGGGAGTACGACGAAGAAACACAATTGTTGGATCAAAATATTACAACTTTTAAGATCATTAACAAATCTAAACAATTAGATGAGATAATAAAAGAATCTCATCCGCTATATTTAAATTGACCCCTAAAAGTGAGTTTGCTATAATATATAAACATATGAATCTATGAAAAATTAGAAATCACAATCAATTACCAAGATTAATATTTGGAAGAGATGATCGATGTGGGTATAAATGGAAAACGATATCAAACAAAAGTTAGATGAAAGAATAAATATATAAAACAATCTAAATTTTAACGAAGATGAGTAAATCATGTTGATTAATAAATTAAAAGAAAACAATACTTATAATTTTTAAAACTTGGAGGTGTAAAACAATACTCAAAGAAAAAAAACTCTTTTCAAAATCCATAAATTGAAACATTCCCAGAAAACAATAATACTCAGAAAACAATAATACCTCAACTTTCAAAAATTGCACCTATTAATTTTTACACATTTTTGTTTCACACATCTATGTTCAAAGTCATCTTTGTAAGTTTAAAATTAAAATAATACTCAGACAACAATAAAATTTAAACTTGTTTTAATAGTCCATAAAAATCTATATATAATAAACAAAGAGATATAAAATACAGAGTTGTAAAATATAGAGGTGTGAAACAAAAAATATGTAAAAATTAATAGTGCGATTTTTGAAAAATGAAGATATGACAAAAAAACACGATTATTGGAAGAAAAAAAATTTGCAACTGTTAGGATCATTAATAATTCTAAACCGTTATATGAGATAACTCGAACTTTGCTTCCTCGATTACATATTATTTTTATTAAATTTACTAATAATGTAATGGAAATTAACATGAAACGGTAGCTTCTATTCCTAATGACAACTATTATTAAACAATAATAGAGTAGTAAGGGGATGTATATAACAAACCCTTCCAGTTGAATATCTAAAGTTATTCTCTCATTTCCATTGCTTGAATATTCGTTCATCATTTTTTATCGGTTATAACTCCGATAATATCTGTAAAATGATAGACAAAATATATTATTTAATATTATAGACATTTAGAATAGGTTTGTAAATTCAAGTATGATACTGCACAATGCCTCAATCTATTAAAAAGCGACATGGGGTGTCTTATTAAGTTCATTTTTATTTTCACACAACCATACAAAAATTAAATCATATGTATGCCATCATGACACATGTATTTATAAAGGACTCGACATGACGTACTGCTATTTTTACTATTTTCTATATTATTATTAAGAACTTTGTGTTAGAAAATTTCATATGCCACTGAAGCACTAACTTAACTTATTAAGAAAGTTCATACCTTCAAAACGAATATTTTTATCGGATATATCCATGAGTTCGTCATAATTACGAAAACTGAATTTTTCCGAAGAAATAGAGAAAGTATCATCTTCTATCTGGGATATATTTGAATGGTCGTTCAACCGTATAGTAAAAACATGGTCGGAAATTTTATAATAATCTACGGCTCGCCATACTTCCAAATCATTGAGAAAATATATGGTTCCTTCGATTAAATTTTGTAAGTAACGATCAATATATCGTTTATAAATTGAACCCATAATAGTTGTATCCTATAAAAAAACTTAGTTTAGACGCACGTAATAATCATATATTAAACATATTTAAAAGTAACTTGTATGAATGTTATAAGTTACCTTCTCATCCAGAAGAAGAAAATTCAAACTAATAATTTTATTTCCATTTTTTGGATTTCTGAATTCCCATTTTCGTATTATCCTTCCTAAAATGCGTTGCTGTCCACGTTTCATTTGCAGATTTGATAAATATTTATACGGTGGAATTTGTGTAGTTAGGTTGAAGTTGCTGTAGAAAAGACTAATGCAATAGTGAGTTTTGTTCTAGTAACTTTAGAATGTTAATGTATATATATAATATCTAGGAAAAAAGATAGCTAGCTACACGAAATATACGAAAAAACATGGTTAAACATATCAAGTATACTATTGTATCTTCAACTACACGAAGTATATATATTACATGGCCAGATGCATGAACTATACGACGTTATGTGGTCAACACCATAAACATACAATCCGGTACACCGGTTGACTAACTCCAGCAAAGACCGATGTTGATTCCGGCGTTGACCAAAAAAAATGTATCAAAATTTTTTTTTCTGTTAAAATTCAAAAATAAAAAATATTATATATAAACATTTTTGTTTTTTCATGATTAAGAAACATATTCAATTCAAGATATCTATATATATATATAAAAAAATCTTTGATAATCAGATTATTTAAATACTACAAAATCAATAAAATCAAATTCAACTACTTTCATTAGAAAAATAATAGTAGATAAAATCAAAGAAAATCAATAAAATCAAATTCAACTACTTGCATGGTAAATGTTGTATAAAATTTTAGATACATACTTTAATGTTATAAAATAATTTTAGCAAAACAATATATTTGATTTGAGGGTATGTTTGCAAAAGGGTATAGAATAAGAGTATTTTTGCAAATTCCTTTATATTACATCTTGAAAATAATTATCAATGATTTTTTTTAACTATTAGTTTAGCTTTAAAAATAAAAATTAACTAATTATAAGAATGAGTACATTAGAGATATAGAAAATATTAGGATATTGAATTGAATATGTTTTTAATTATGAATAACCATTAATGATTTAATATAATTGCTTTTAAAGAAACAAAATTTAGAATACAAAAAACAATGTATTCTAAAAAAATGTATTCTAATTTTTTTGTTTTAAAAAAAAAATTATATTAAATCATTAATGGTTTTTCATAATTAAAAATATATTCAATTCAATATCCTAATATTATTTTTTCTAATGAAAGTAGTTGAATTTGATTTTATTGATTTTGCAGTATTTAAATAATCTGATTATCAAAGATATATATATATATATATATATATATATATATATCTTGAAAATAATTATTAATGATTTTTATTTAATCATTTATTTAGCTTCAAAAATAAAACTAACTAATTATAAGAATGAATTAAATATGTTTCTTAATCATGAAAAACCAAAAATGTTTATATATAATATTTCTTATTTTTATTTTTAATAGAAAAAAAATGTTGATACATTTTTTTTTTAGTCAACGCTGGAGTCAACGTGAGTCTTCGCCGGAATTAGTCAACCGGTGTACTGGATTGTATGTCTATGGTGTTGACCACATAACGTCTTATAGTTCATACATATGACCATGTAATACATATACTTCGTGTAGTTGAAAATACAATAATATATTTAGTATGTATGACCATGTTTTTTTTTGTATAATTCATATAGCTAGTCATCTTTTTTTCCTAATATCTAATAGCATGATTGAAACGATGTACCTTTGAGTTGTACCTTTTGGTCGTATGGTTTCATAACTGACCGTTGTGTAGTACTATACTAATCACCTATTACGTCACTTCACTAATTTTATCTTGTGTCTTTTTGGCAACGGATAATTTTTATCTTGTTATCACGATGTATTATTTTTGTTTTTAATGAGATGAAATAAGTTCCCGATTTGGATTAGTCTATTTGCATACATATTTTAAACATAATTAAGCTACCCGATTTGGTTAGATGGTTTATTTCTGTTTGATTTATTTATTGGGAAAACATTGGTAAATACTATAATGTATATTAAAATAAGTTCACTCATTATCACGTCGAATTTAAATTGAGTAGTATCTGGTATAAGTAAATCAAAACATTTGCTCGTACATCAGATCGTCGTAACTCTTATGTAAATTGCCACGATGTTGAATGACGTGACGATGATTTTTTTGGTCGCTCACCTCAATCCCGTGACAAGAAAAAGAACAGGCCATATATTGATTTGACCTTCTTTTGTTAGTCTATTACTTTAACTTGAAGAAATTAAAATTAAGTGTTATCTTGAGTAAATTATCTAACGGACAACATAAGATAAACATATCAGTTAATAAGAACAAAACTTTTCGTTAATCTATAATCTATATATGACAACGAAATGGAGGAGAGAACAAACCAATTTTTTGGAATAGACACTAACAAGTTCATAAAAATACTTTAATATAGAAATTGATGCATGTTAATTTGAAAACACTTCAATAAACAATTCTTTGAATTTATTTTTTATTAAAAATACTCTGATAACAATAAATTCGAAACTTGTTTTGGTAATCTATAAAAGTTTATAATATATAATAAAAAAGATGTGTAAAATATAGAAGTGTGAAACAAAAAGGTGCAAAAATTAATAGATGCGATTCTTAAAAGATGGGGTACGACGAAGGGATGGAAAAGTTAAAAGGTGTGATTTTTAAAATATGGGGTACGACGAAGAAACACGATTATTTGAAGGAACAAAAACTTGCAACTGTTGGAATCATTAATAAGTTTCAACCGTTAGATGTAATAATAAAACTAATCTCAACCATTAGATTAAAGATGACACAAAAAAGTGAGTTTGCTATTTTGCTATTATATATAGATGTCAAATATGTATTTTTAGTATTTCCAAGAGCCAACCAAAAACCATCGACTTGATCATAGATAATTCCGCACGACTAGAACAAACATGACAAAATATATACAAGTCAATGTAATTCAATGGCATATCTTACCAATTCAAGATTTTTTATGTTCAAACACCCATAAAAGAAAGAGAGACAACGACGGTCGACACTACCTACCCTATCCTTCTTTTATTTTTTTAAAGTACATGAAATATTAGAAAATGTCAAAAAATAATAAACTACAGAAAGTTTCAGATCAACTTTTTCTAACCAGCATCATTCGCCCTTCGGTTTGTGGTCTGACCAATCTGCAGAAGAGAGATAGTGCAAGACGAAACAAACAAAGTCAACAAATTCCAATCACATGTTTTGATAAAGAAAAATGTTTGGTGCTGTACGTGGATGTATAACGTAATGCTTAACAAAGCACTCTGATTTGACTCCTTCAACTTCTTTACATAGTCCCATGGAACTGTGTCCCCACTTCCTCCTAAAAAGTCGTCTCCTCAATCATCATCGGAGCAAACAAATTTACCTTTAGTGGGTTCCAACTTCTCCAAAACAGAGGACCAAGTGTGTCCTTCAAGTCTTCTGCTAGATGAAGTAACAGTTGGAGACTTGGCAAGCAGAGTGAGACAAGACCAGCTTTGAACAAATGGGATGTCGGTAAGACTTTCTTCAATCTCCTCTTGTTTCCTTTTGCACCGTGAAAAAAATTCTTGAACATGTCTTTCGAATCATCTTAATCCTCAAACCAACGGAATCTCTCACCTTTTCTCCTATTTTTGTGATCTCAGACTCGAGAAGATATAGGCACAAGTGATACACTGATTGGATCGTTGTTGGGGTCCATTTCTGAGGTGATCAGATCTTTGGAGTCCTTACAAGCAGAAACAGAGAGGTTCCTTGAATGCGCTTGCTACTTTTATCGAGTTTCAGTGGTGCTAGTGGAGATACAAACAGCAGAGAGCAACGTCATCTGTTCAATTGATATTTTTGAATCTCTATCCGAGAGTATAGATGCGGCGAAGAATCTGGTTGAGAAATCTCAAGAAAGCAACGGACACGAACCAACTACTGATATGAGAAGTATTGAGGCAGGTTTTGAAGGCGTTGTCAAGCAGATGGGTGAAACTTTGCAGTCCATATCAGAATCAATATTTGAAGAGGAAGAATATATAGGAGTTGTTATCCAGTCTCTTTCAAATGAGATGCAGAATGCTAACATCGGAGATGGTAGTAAAAGTGAGATGACACAGAATGAGCAGCAGAATTTTTCTGCAAAGCATACACCGGAAATTGTGTCAGAGCAAGTGGAGACAGATCTCTATCCCACTGATCCTGAATTTTCCTATGAAAGTTACATGATGTACAGTGAATCACAATCCCAAAAGACCGAAATACCAGATATCCCAAGCCAGAGCACAAATGTTAGCAGCCAGAGATATGGAAATCTTAGTGAATCACAATCACAAATTACCGAGATACCAGATATCCCAAGCCACATCACAACTGTTAGCAGCCACAGAGAGTATGGAAATCTTAGTGAATCACAATCACAAATTACCGAGTTACCAGATATTCCAAGCCAGAGCACGAATGCTAGCAGCCAGAGAAAATATGGAAATCTTAGTGAATCCTTGTCAATGTTACCACAGGTGACACAGTTCATGGAGCCTCCATACCAAGCTTTCATCTGCCCGTTGACCAAAGAGATAATGGAAGATCCAGTCACAACAGAAACAGGAGTAACTTGCGAAAGAAAAGCAGTAACAGAGTGGTTTGAAAGTTTTGCAAACTCCGATGAGATTAACTGTCCAGTTACCGGGAAAAAGTTGACCACCGAATTAACTGTCAATGTTGTCTTGAAAACCATCATTCAAGAATGGATAGTACGAAACGAGGCAGCAAGAATCAAAGTGGCTTATGCAGCTTTATCCTTAGGCGGTTCAGAAAGTATGGTTATCGATGCATTACGAGATCTGCAAATGACCTGTGAAGGGAAAGAGTACAACAAGGTACAAGTCCGTGAAGCTGGGATCATTCAGCTTCTTGATAGATACCTGACGTACAGAAGTAAAGATGTGAGGTATGAACTGCTACAGTTGTTAAGGACACTGGCGGATGAAGACACTGATGATGGAAAGGTTGGATCTCTTTCATTTACCTATTATGCAAGAGCACTACCTTACATATATGCATTGATGTATTTCTTTCTCCTAGACACACCACTTCTACACTTCTTGTTTCAAAAGACTTTTATATTTCAAAGTTATCTTACAGGAAATGATTGTGAAGACCATAACTATGTCACGCATAATCAAATTATTGGGAAGCAGTCACCAGCCTGTAAGACATGTAGCACTAGCCTTACTGCTTGAGCTTTCGAAATCCCAACATGCATGTGAGAAGATTGGGACTGCTACGGGGGCGATATTGATGTTAGTTACCGCAAAGTATAACAGAGAGTTGGATGCCTTTGCGTCTGAAACATCAGACCAAATCTTAAAAAATCTAGAGAAATGTCCTGAGAACATCAAGCAAATGGCAGAGAGTGGACTATTGGAACCTCTTCTGGGGCATCTAGCAGAAGGTAATACATACTGCTTTTTTCTCCAAAGTTTGTGAAGCATATATGCTATACAGGCAATAACCTGGAGCGAATTGATAAGCAATGAATTGATATTGATTAACATCAGTTTACTTCCGAATGATATATGGTAGGGGGCGAAGAGACTCAGGTGAAGATGGCTGCTTACCTTGTGGAAATCGATATTGGACATGAGAAAAAAACTTACGTAGCTGAGAAGGCTTGCCCTGCGCTCATTGGGCTGGTGCAATGTGAAAATATTGACGCTAGAAGAGCCGCCTTCAAAGCACTTGCTCATATTTCATTGTATCACCCCAAAAACCAGATACTGGTAGAAGTTGGCATCATCAAGATCATGGTCGAAGAGATGTTCACCAAGCGAATGTTCAGTGATCTGATGAACTCCAGGAATGAAGCTGCTACAATACTTGCAAACATACTGGAATCTGGGCTGGAACATGAGACATTTGAGGTGAATACTCATGGGCACACACTAGGCTCAGATTACTTTGTATACAACATCATCCACATGCTCAAGAACTCAAGCCCAGATGATCTTAACATTGATTTGATCAGGATTCTCCTATCCTTGTCCAAATCACCCAAAGCAATGGCAACAATTGTCTCAGTGATCAAAGAAACGGACGCAAGCTTTGCCATGATAGAACTCATCAACAATCCTCATGAAGAATTGGGGGTTGGGGCATTAAAACTTCTGATAGCACTTACCCCCTACATTGGTCACACGCTATCAGAGAGATTATGTAAAACTAGAGGACAGCCAGAAAATCTTATCCAGTGCCCAATAGAAGCAAATCAGATAACAGAAAAGCATGCTGTTTCAGCCAAGTTACTTGCTAAACTGCCTCATCAAAATCTGACTCTTAATTTAGCACTGGTCAACGAGAGCATAGTGTCCGAAATTCTGCATGCAATCCATCTGATTCAAAGAAGTGGAACACGAACAAGCAGGTATGCAACTGATTTTCTGGAAGGTCTCGTTGGGATCTTAGTGAGATTCACAACTACACTGTACGAGCCCCAAATGATGTACCTAGCCAGAAACCACGATTTGACATCAGTGTTTGTTGATTTATTGATGAAAACATCAAGTGATGAAGTTCAAAGGTTGTCAGCGACTGGACTAGAACATCTATCTTCTACAACTATGACTTTATCGAGGCCACCCCAACCTAGGAGCACAAAATTCATGGGATCATTGAGTATGCCTAGGTCTTTCTCCCTCCGTTCATCCAAAAAGAAGCAAATAGAGATCTGCGCAATCCACAGGGGGGTATGTTCTGCAAAAAACACATTTTGCTTGGTTGAAGCAAATGCAATCACAAAGCTTCTAGCATGTTTGCAGAGTGATAAAGTGGAGGTAGTAGAGTCAGCATTAGCTGCTATATGCACACTATTAGATGACAAGGTTGATGTGGAGAAGAGTTTAAGCATGCTGAGTGAAATGAATGCAGTACAAATAATACTAAATGCAGTCAAAGAACACAAGAAAGAGTCTCTATTGCAGAAAGCATTTTGGATGATTGACAAGTTCATTATTAGAGGTGGAGATAAGTATGCCAGTGACATATCACAAGATAGGATGTTGTCAGGTATGTTGGTTAGTGCCTTCCATCGTGGAGATGGTAACACAAGGCAGATGGCAGAAAATATTTTGAGGCGTTTGGAAAAGATGCCAAGTTTCTCTACTTATATCACATAAAAAACTGACATGTGAAACCTTAACTGTATGAACTATTACCTTCTCAACTCACTGTGTATAAAGTTTTCAGTTTGAAATGTAATTTTACGTTGTGGCCAAAAAAGATAACAGTAGTTCAAATAGAGAGTTTCAACTTAACATCCTCCTCATAACTTTGGTCATTACATCACCGATAACTTTACTTAAATGTATTATAAACCTCCAACCAATCTAGCAATCGGACGATACAAACTCTTATCATTTAGTAAAAGATATCCCACCATCATTAAATTAAAGATGCTCAGCAATATATACATATAAGTTATGTGTAGACTAAAATCTCAAAGAACTATAGTGTTTATGATCTGAACTACATATGCCTTTAGAATACACCGGTTTCCAGTTAACGGACTGAAAAAAAACAGAAACTAAACCACCCATCTTCAATTTTATAATACTAAGTCACAAATCCAGATAGGTCTTACCATTCATGTTTTCAAGCTCTGTCGATGTTGCAGTCAAATTATATGAATACACCCTATATCTCTTAGCCAATTCACCAATAGAAGTCCAATGCAACTAATCAGGCTCAGAATCCCATTCACAAAGATTGACAGCATACATAAAATTAGAAGTCTAGGATTAGAAACCGAGAAAATATTGGAAGCAAAGGGAGATAAGTCCTACTTGTTCCGCTTTTTTATGCCCAAAATAGCTGATGAAGCAGCTCATTATACAAGTAAACTGACTGACAGTACAACTGATCTTCCTGAATCTGTTTTGATTTGTCAGATTAGCAAGGGACAGACATCATGAAAATCCCCAGATGAACACTACCAGAAATCTCCGCATGAACAAGTTCCATCTTTAAAACGGTGAAACCTAACAGCATCTCTGACAAGTATCTCTCTACCAGTGACGCTGGAGATATGTTTAGTAGCATTGTGGCAGTCCACACACACTCTAAGATTTTTTCCCACTCTAATAGGTAGGCCTGAGGGTACAAATATCAATCCAAAAGCAATTGCAAGCCTTTCACTGTGATAGTTAAGCATCTTTATTTTAACAGCTTCCTCAACATCGTGGTGGACAAAACTGGTATCTGGTTTGTAACCATTACCTATGAGTTTTTGGTTCAATTCCTCGAGCTTAGCATATATCTGATCTAAATATGGACTTGACTCGTCATCAGCTGAGAAACTGTGCAATTTTCCTTTCCATTTTATCCAACTCTGTCCAGGTTCTTTTCTCACGTTCTTCTCTTTCATTTCCCGCCTTAACTGGGCCACACAATCCCATTTCCCTTTTAAAGCATATAAGCTTGATAATAGGGTATAGCCAGCAGGATGATGAGGATCTAATTCTATGAGTGATTCAGCCGCCCATTCACCAATTTCCAAATTACCTTTGTTTCTACATGCGCTGAGTAAAGTAGTCCAACCAATTGCATCTGGAGGAAAAGGCATCCCACTTATGAAACGCGTGGCTGCCTCTAACCTTCCAGATCGACTAAAGAGATCGATCATGCAAGAATAATGGCCATTACTCGGCACTATTCCATATTCATTAATCATTGACTCAAAATATCTCTGTCCTTTCTCCACTAATCCTGCCCTACTGCAAGCTGAAATAACACCAGTCAAAGTCACTCCATCAGGTTTTAGTCCATGTTGTACCATCTTGTCAAACAACTGAATAGCCTCAATTGCCCTTCCAGATTGGGCATGCGCGGAAACCATTGCATTCCAAGACACTTCATCCCTGACATTCATCTCGCTGAACAGCCTGGTAGAATCATCGATATCTCCACATTTTCCATACAGAGTCACCAATGAATTTGAAACAGTGACATACTGTATTAGGCCAGACGTTACCGCTTTTCCATGAAATTGGGAGCCCTCTTCTAAGCTAGCTATGTTGGCACATGCGCTGACCGCTTGTCCCAAAGTATAATGATCTGGGTCAACTCCAGATCTTTGCATATCAAGGAAAATTTTAACAGCCTCTTCAGCACGCCCAGTCTGGCCATAACCCACAACCATCGCTGTCCAAGACACGACATTCTTCTGCTTCATTCTATCAAACACAGTCTTTGCATAATGTAAAGACTTACACTTGCAATACATGTCAATGAGAGCACTGCCCACATATATGTGATCCTGAAGATTGGTCCTGATCGCACAAGCATGAATCTGTTTCCCTTCGTTAATTGCTCCTAATCCCCCACAAGCAGGTAGTACACTTCCAAAAGGATACTGATCCATCTTCAAGCCTTCTATTTTCATCTCTCTGAAACATTCAATAGCCTCCTTGTCAAGTCCATTCTGAACAAGACCTTTGATCATCGCTGACCAAGAAACTGAATCTTTCTCCATTCCTCGAAACAAGTGCAGAGCATCATCGATCATCCCACATGCCAAAAGCCCTCCCATCAGCGAATTGTACATAACCGTATTTCTATCCTGTATCCCGTAGAAGACCTTCTTCGCATCAGAGATAAAGCCAACTTTAGCATACAGATCCAACAATGGGCTCCCAACGAAAAGATAAGACTCAAACCCAAGCTTGATAACCTGAACATGAATCTGCTTGCCCAAACTAACATGTCCATTGCTAGAAGAAAGTTTCAGCATTGTCGTCAACGTAACCCTAGTCAAACTAGAAGAAAAATCTTTCATCATCGTTTTATAAGCCTTGACAGCTGAACCAACCAGCCCACTCAAGGAGTACCCTTCAATGAGAACGTTCCAAGTGACACCATCACGATCAGGAAGCTTCTCAAAGGTACGTTCCATCTCTGAGAGATGCCCAGATTTTGAATAAGCCAAAAGAAGATTGTTCCAGGAGAAAAGGTTGGGTTGGGGTATGGTAATTTGTTTAACCCATGAAAAACAGAGAAAAAGAAACAGAGCAAGCTGCATAATCGAGAGTTATTTTAGGACTCTAAATAAGTAAACTGTGAGTAGCAGAGAAGATTAAAGAGAACATGAATCTGCTAAACGAAAACAATCATACATTCAATTCAACTATTACAAGAGTCTAATCAGGAAGAACAAAGACATCAACTATTATTATACATAACTCTACTAATCAAGAAAGAAAAAAAATAATCTTTACATGAATCATATCAATGTTGACGAGGCCTCTGGCTGATTCACTCATCAACACTTGAAATTAACACATACTCTTAAATTTCGTAAAGCATCAGTCTAATTTTCTCCAGTTCCAGGGACAAATCCTTGGGATTCTCAGTCTTCAGCATTGCCAACTTATGATTGACATCTCTAGGTACGAAGCTATGCCTCAACAATGTCAACGCGTCTTTTCTCTCGTCTGGTTCAGACGCAAAACAGGTCATGAGAAACTGTTTTGCATCGCAAGGAAGATTACTCGGAAACAGTGGCTCGTAGCAATTCATGTGATCCTCCAAGTAATCGTTTGTATGCCACCATGGTCTCTTTCCAGTGTACATCTCCAACACAACACATCCCAACGACCACAGGTCAAGTCCTTTCCCTATCTCGCCGTGAGAGATCGACTCAGGGGACATATAGATCGGTGTTCCCGCAAACGGTTGATCAGGATGCCACCACCCGATCGGGGACTCCTTCTTTCTTCGACAACCCGAAATCAGAAATCTTCAATTCATATGACGATCTCCACGCACCCTTATTGTAGTCGTAGACACACGGCTAGGGAAAACAAGGATGTTTTCGGGTTTGAGATCGCAATGAACATAGCCGTGTCCGTGAGAGAAGCATACGTGTAAACTCTCTGATCATCGGCTCTGGCAATTTCCCGTATTTGAAACGGTCCATGAATGTGCTCAAGCTTCCTTCAGCCGCGTACTCCATGAGAATCTTGTATTCCACGTAACCCTTTTGGTTGACTTTCCCTTGCACTCCGTTCCCGTAACATTGGACGATTCTCGTATATCCTTTGAATTTTGAAAGGATCTGAAACTCTTTGTAGAGAGCCTTGACGTGTTCATCGTCGGATGTTTTCACGGCAGCGTCGAGAATTTTGCCGTCGCGTTGTCTTTCGTACTTGAAGAGGCTCACCCAACCGAATGCACCTTGTCCCATAAATTTCTCCAACTCCAAATCTAACATAGAAAGCTGAGCTTTGAAATCTGAGAGAGTAGCTTGCGGAAGAACTTTATAACGAGAATAAACCGACTTCAACCCTAATTTCCTTTTTTCTTTTCTGGTTTTTAATTTATTTACAAACAAAATAAATTAATTTTGATAAAAGTATTTTACTTTTCTCACACAATGGAAAAGTTGAGCTGCGAAAAAAAGGAAACAACAAAAGAAATACCGTTGTGATTTTTTTCTATGCAACATGATTTTATCATCAAAATTAAGTATAGGTTTTTATTAAAAGTTTTTAATTTATTTATGATAAAGGATATATTCTACTAATCATCAATTTTATCAAACAAAAATATAATAATAAATTTATTAAAGTTTTTTTTTCTACTATTCAACAAGATTTATCATTTTTTTTTTTTGAAATGTTTTTAATTTATTGTTGATAAAAGATATATTCTACTGATCATCAAACTTTATAAAAAAACAAAAGAAAAACAAAGAATAATCACAATTAATCGATAAAGGTTTTTAGTTTATTTATGATAAATGATATATTCTACTAATCATCAAATTTTATCAAACAAAAATATTGGATACTGGATGTTAATATATTAATATTTAAATTATTTGTTAGTGCTAAAGAAGAGACAATTCTATATAGAGTTCAAAAGACATAAATAATGAATAGACACAACTATTTAAAAGAAAAATAATGATTAAAAAATGAAAAAAATATGGTGAAAAAATGAAAAAAATATGATTACAACATATTTTTTTACAAAAACTGACTATTGACATTTATTTAAATTTATAGATTATGAATTCTAAGAAGTTATATTTCGGGATATTTATGAATTGTGATGTAGAAAAAAAATAGAGATTTGTGACAGTAACAAAGCGGTATTTAACTACTATATCTATGCAATTCTGTACTTTTTCTAAGAATGAGAATGAGCGTAACAAATTTTTCTGACTAATAATGGCAATCTTGAAAGAGCAAAAAAAGAGTAAATACACTGGCTATCTCTCTAGTGTAACTCTGATGTATATAATCTTCAGCTGTTCTGCAAACACTATATATACTGAACTTGTAAGATCTCGTTTTGTGAGTAGGAAAGGATGCAAGAATCAGCAGAATGTACAACAACTTGTTGGAAAAAGCCTTCTTCGATCCAGTCTGAAGCCAAGAAATATGCTTCCATATATTTATGGTTCTATTTACGTTCTGCGAGTCAGTTGAATATGAAAAACCATTGAAAGAGGAGACAGGTTAGTTCTGTTGTCATGATTGAGGCTCAGATCTCCTAACTGATCTCTTTTTAGCTTCTAATCTGGCAGTGAACCCAACTGTTGTAGGTCTTATCGATCTTTGTCTCACCATATCACAGTACTCTGGGTCGTTACACTGACCTTCGTACCTTAGCCATTGTATCATCCCATGGTACATTGGGAAAAAGCTCATCTGAAGTGCAGAGTAGATGAAGTAAGGCATCAACGTTGTGACAACGACGAAGAGAGTAATGAGCCAGTAAGAAAGTGAAGGCGCTAGAGCTTCAACAAAGACTTTATATGCACCGGTTGATATATTTGCTGGAAGTTCTCCGTACACCGTGATGAAAAAGTACCAAACAACGATGGAGCTCCAAATGACAATGTGCTGGATCAGAGTGAAGTAACTGATAGCTAAAGCCAGCTGCAAATTCACAACCCACACAATGCAAGTGTACATTGTCCCCCCTAGGATTTCTCTTCCTGCAGTTTTCCCATCGTGGTTGAAAGCTTGAGATTGGAGAGAACTTTTGCAGAGGTAGAAAACGATTATTGCACTGTAGAATCCGTTGAACATCCAGCCAAGTATCCTGCGCCAGCTGAATAGAACATTTTGCACACCTTCTTGGTATAAGAGCGGAAACTGCATATATAACCAAGAAAAAGCAAGAAGTTGGCACAAACTGTTTGACGGTGAGAAAGATTAAGCTGTTGTAATAATGCAATGAATAAGTCTTACCTTTAGACAATACCGTGCAGAGACATCCTGGTCGAAGACACCAAGAGCAATAACCGGAAGGGATGAGAAAAAGACATTATAAAGAGATAGAAACCAGTCGTTGTATGCAGGTGTCGATGAGAATGTTGTGTATGTTTCATATAAGAAGAGCGTGAAACCGAATGTAATGTTCTTGTAGAAGAAGTAGCAAATCTGTGAATTAGAGAAAACTAGTTAGAACCAAAAGTATATCAACTTCTGTGCACGTAATGTAATGTAATGTTCAGTTTAGAGATATGGAATGGTATTTACCATTGTCGAGATACGCCTGTAACACCAATGTCCATGGACTAGTAACAAACGTTCCAGATATCTAAATTGAGCAATCGCAATGTCGCTGGACATTACAGCCTGAACAAAGGATCAGGATTAGCCCACAAAAAGAAACAACACACAACAAAAAAAAACAAATGAGTTATACAAATCTAAACTGAACCTGCATTCCTTCCACACCGCTAATTCCAACGCCTATATCTGCTTCTTGAAGCATTCCAACATCATTAGCGCCATCACCAATTGCTAATGTCGTTTTACCATTTCCAGATTTTACTAGTCTTGTCACCTACATTGCCATTTTCATTCTTGAGAAAATCTTGACAGAGGCAAAAAGTATACAAAAGAATAACTAAAAAAACACTAACCAGAGCTTTCTGTTTTGGTGATGAACGACAACAGATAACAGACGCACAACTAACAGCTAGCTCAAGAAAGATGTGCTTTACATCATCATCCAACGCGTAAGCAAGTGATTTCCCATCAATGATTAAAGCAAAAGCATCAGAGTTCCCACCGGAATACTTCAACTGAGTCTTTCCATTAATTATCTGAGCCAAGACATTTTCTTTTGATACCTGCAAGATTAAAGTAGACACATTGATTCATTCATCTAATATATTCTTCTGCTAAATATCAAATGTCTTGGCTGTCTTTTACCTTTGTAATGGCATCTTTTTCTCCAGTTTTTTCCAATGATAGGATTTCAGGGGTCTCCAAGTTGATTATGATCTGCTTCATGTCTTGTCTGAGCAAACTACAAGCGAAGCTGTCAAAGACGAATACACAAAAGGGTTCATAGAGTGGAAAGACAGTAGAAAAAATGTATGCAGAAACTCAAAGAGTGTATAATATATTAAGGTGATACCAAGAAATTGATACCCAATATTGATAGCAGTCTCCATTTTGTCACCAGTCAAAACCCAAATCTTTATTCCTGCTTGAGCAAGCTTGTCAATGCAATCAGGGACCTGAAAGAAACCAAGGAACAAAGAGAAAAGATTTGAGTATTTCAGTTCATCAATCATATACATTAGTCATGTAAATTATAAGTATCCTCAGTGGTTTGCTTACTCCATTTTGGAGTTTATCTTCAACAGCAGTTGCTCCTAGGAGAGTCAAGTCTTTCTCAACCTTCTCTGTGACTTCCTCTATCAGCGATTCTCGATCAACGCTAACCGAACTCTTGGCTTCACTGATTTTCTCATTGAAAACTTTGTATTCTTTTTCATCAAGTTCACGATATGCAAGTATCAAAGTTCTCAGCCCTGCATCAGCATATTCGTGCACATGGTCCCGTGTTTCCTCTTCAAACTCTCTACCATTCTTGGAAAGTCTTTCAAACATGACACTAGAAAACGAAACAAATAAAAAAAATAAGTTCCAATATCTATAGGAAAAGGTTTTCTGAAGTCAAAGGTCACTTACTTATCTGCTCCTTTACAAAATAATAAGAGTTTTCCATCTTCATCCTGCACTATAACTGACATTCTTTTCCTCGTGCTGTTGAACTCAAGAACGTTCAAGATTTTGTACAACCTGCAGACACAAACACCATTTTCAATCAACTAAAAACAGATAAAACTTTGATAGTATAAAATAAAGAAGAGGAGATGGGACTGACCTTTCAACTCGTTTGCCAGTCACTAGATCAAGCTCTCTTACCGCAATAGTAGTTTGAGTTCTGTTAAAAAATTCAAACCCAAGCTCCCTTGCTGCAATAACAAATGCTGCTTCATCAGGCGACTCAGCCTCATAAGTGATCTTTTCTGTATCCTCTTCCACTTCAGGTATCACCGTATGGCATACCGCGAGTAATCTGAAAAACTTCTGAATCATATTAGCATTCATCTCAGTGACCCAGTTTCCATTCATGATCCTTTCATCTCTAAAGTTGAATCCTTTCACAGTTGATTCTTCCGTACTTGCCTCTTTACTAAATTCCATATCATCATTCTCATTAGTCTGAAACACCAAAGAAGAACCTTTTCTTCTTCCCATAGCCATCTCCACCTCTGTAACACCACGGCCATAAGCTGTCCCAGCAATAGAACACTTGATGAACTCCATGGAGTTACACGTCAATGTTCCAGTCTTGTCTGAGAGAATTGTATCCACTTGCCCAAGTTCTTCATTCAGGTTAGAGGTACGTGCACGAGCTGGCTTGTCAGCTTCCTCGTAGTACATGTGTATATCCTGGTTGATGAAGATGCTCTGAAGGACTTTAACAATCTCTATTGAGACATACAAAGATATAGGAATGAAATAACTGTAGAGCATAATCGCCGTTAGAAAGTGATAGACCGCAGCCACGGGAGCTCGTTTGGGGTCAAAGAAGATTCTGGAGCTATCTGGTCTCAGATACCATCTCTTCATCACACCATCTTTAAGATCTTGTCTTGTAGTAACTCCAAAGATAACAGAACCAATAAACGCCATAGCAACCACCATGAAGAACATTAAGTAGATAATCTTATCCATCTTCTTTTCAATCATGCTTCTCTTAGATGGAGGATCAGTTGAATTCTGAATCACCTTTGTGTCATGACCCGTGAAGATAACAGCTCCAAAGATGAAATCTGTGTTCCTGAGTTTTGAATCTCTCAAAAGAAGCTGTTGTAGTGAGAGAGGGTATTTAGCTCCCCTAAGCTCCATGGTACCAACAAAGGAATACAAATTAGCATTTGGATCCTCGCATTTGACAAAAGCCTCAAAGCCCTTGAAGTTAAACTCGTCACGCAAAGACGAAGTTACTTCAAGTCCTTGTTTAACTTTCAGATTAGTCTCCCCATCAAGGTTCATCGTCTCAACATAGCAAATAGCATCTTCATAGCTAGAACCAAGCAGAACAAGATCTGCAGGGAAAAACTCATTCTTCTCTACCTTCACTATATCTCCAATACTCAAAGTCTTCCACTCCTTTAAATCGAAGTTACCATCCCCTCTATGCACTTTAACTTTCCTATTATTCACCTCATTATCCTAAAGACACACAAAAGCTTTTATTTCAGTTTCACACAACAGAATCCAACTAAATGATCTAATCAAAGCTCTAATCACAATCAGGGAGAAGAGATAAAAAAGAAAGAAAAAAAAGAGTGACCTGTTTTTGCCTGCGCAAATCTTCAACACCTTCTTTAACCATAGTAGCACCAATAACGAAAAGGAGAGGAACAATGGCACTAGAAGCAGTATAAGGAGCAAGAGGAGTGAAAGCCAAGATCCCAGTAACCAAGAAGTAGAAATTGGCGACTCTCCTAAACTGCTCAAACAGTGATTTGGGTAAAAAAGTAGCAAGAGTGTACTTAGTAGTCCTCACATAGTTGTCACTGTAGTTTCTTGAATCAGCTTCAGGTGAGTCAGGTTCGTTGCAGTAAACAACACGAGAGAAACCAGGTCCTCCGATTTGAGAATGGTCTTGCTTAAAACATGCTTTGCCACATGTCAGCGTATAGAGCTTACTTAGTTGTAGTCTTCTCCTTCTCCTCTTTGTTCCACCTCCTGCCATTTAAGCACCTTGCAGCAGCTACTTGAGAAGCCAAAGTTAGAATCTTTACTGAAACAAAATTGCAGATTTTGTTTTCAGATATTCAAGAAACCTGAAAATTATAATAAAGATTAATAAAAAAAATAAAAAAAAAAAAAAAAAAAAAAAACTTTTTAAGTTTCAGACACGGGAAACGAGCAAGTTCAACTGATGAGATTCGAACATTAGTATTTTGTTTTTGTTTTGCAGCACACCCGGGAGAACAGTTTTAAAAACGAAGAAACCAAGAAACATAATTTTCAGGTTTTGTTTTTTTATAAAGTGGAAAACAAAAAAAAAAGTAAAAGAAAAGAAAAAAAAAAAAAGACAATACCGTGAAACCAACCGAACAGAACAGAGAGGAAAAAAGCAGAGGAGACCGTGACTGGATTGGTTTATATAATCCGACCTCGTTTTCTTCAAATTTATTTATTTATTTTCTCGGGAAAATGAGGAATTTTCTCGGGAAAATTATCAGAGATCAAGTGAGAGTGAAAGAAATCAAGAAAGGGTATGTATAAAAAAGTGATGATCTTTGAGAAAGTTGAGATTTTTAAAAACACAGATATGAAGAAGAAGAAGAAGAAGAAGAAGAAGGAATCAAGAGAGGAGGGGAGATCTCAATAAAAATGTGTGTATACATCTCTGCTTCACTGTTCAATTTGTCTGCTTTTTATAACCAAAAAAAATTTGTATCATCTCATCATCCAAACAAATTGGGAAGACAAAGACGAACAAGATAAAAACACAGAGAAAGTTCCAAGATTCGGACAAGTCATTGTTCCCCCCCCCCCCCCCCCTCCCCACCTGGAAATAAAAGATTAAAAATGTTGCCGGAATAACAGCAAATCAAAATGCCGAAATTTTATTTGAGTGTTGTAAGAAAAAGAAAAAACAAATAAGGAGGACAAAGAGACTGAGATGATCTGACAGTTTCAAATCAAGGATGATTTTGTTACTGTCAGATGATCAAGAAAAGAAAAAAGAAAAAAAAGTGAGAGTTTTTTCTTGTTTGTTTTGGTTAGAGAAGAGAAAGAAGAAGAATCGAAAGGAGGAACATTAGATGCGCCGTCATGGCGGAGAGAGAGGTGACCAACACACAAAATTCGGGTCAAACACATTAAAAAAGATCTCTATTTTTGATTTACTTCTACTTATGTAATTTATGTTTCCATTATGTTCGTACTTAGTAGTAGTAAGAGTATACCATTTGATTTCAAACTCTTGCTTACAAAGAATTAAATCGTTGAGGGTAAATCTAATACTAAGCTTTGTTCAAAAAAAAAAAAAAATGCTAATAAGAGTTTTTGACTTCTGAAACATGATTTTGTCATTAGTGTTTTCTTTTCTCTTTCCCATGCATATATAGAAATTATACTAATTATTCTTATATAGTATAAACTCTTATTAGGTGATTGTACGATTTCACATTTTCACAAAAGAAAAAGATTAGGTGAATTTTTTTGCTTTCTTTCTGAAACATGATTTTGTCCACCAAAACTTGTCTTCAAACACCGTACATTGTCCTAAATTAGGTTTTAGAATGATTTAGGCTTAAAATATCACAAAGTGGCCAGACCAAGTTAACCTAACTCGATTCATGTTGGTTTTTAATCGGACTACTAGGATGCATGTACTAGTGAACGGCTCACCTTTTTTTGGTGACCGCTTAAGATTTTGATTTGTATCATGCATGCGGAGAATCATCTATGGTGATTTTTAATGCGATTCTGTAAATATTTTATCGTAAATACACAAATATTAAACATATTGTCACAAACATACTGACGGCAACAAGAAAACAGAAGAAGTCACAAAAATATATTAGTATTTATCAAACACTACATACTTTGCATCAACTTCATAAATAAATAATTATTATACATAGTAGACAATGATAATTAAAACCTAGTTTCCTATTTATTGTGTGTTTTTACATTAAAAACATAATTTAATATCTAATCAAAAATAACTTGACCAATGATAAATAGTCAAAACTTGTTTAAACTTAATTTTTGGCATACAAAATAATTTGACCAATGATATAAACATTGTGAAACAAAACAAAATGTCTAAAACATCCTATAATATAAAACACAGGTAGTACAGGTTAGAGAGATGTTTACAAACAAAAAGTTAAGTATAATTTCACATTCTCTCCTAGATCATTATATTTGACAGGAAAGAAAGAAAAAAAATGTCGTATTACATGCAAAATGAATAAATCCTTGCTTTTAAATTCAAAGTCACACATAAACTTAATTTACAATGTTCTCACTGGTAAATGGTAATGGCCTAGCTAATGAGGGGTTTGGGTGAATGACTTTATAATCTTTACGATATATTTTTTTGGTGGAATATAATCTCTACGATATTGGTATGGTTAATTAGAGGAACTTTGACTTTAATGCAAAAAACATGCCACCGGCTTTGTAAAGTTTGGTATGCATCATTTAATGCATGAATCTTGCTTTCAAGTTTCAACTAAATGTAATTCCCGGTTCACAAATACCGCGTGGTTAACATATATATATACACGTACCAGTCCCATAATACCTTAGATAAATATATATATATATATATATATATATATATATATATATTAAAAAAAAAAAAAACTTAAACATCATATAAATTTCAAAAGTCGCTAGCTAGATATTTGTTTTTGTTTTCTAATCAACTCTTGTTTGTAGCTAGGCATCTAGATTTGTATAAATTGAACTTTCGTTGTTTGGTTTGTAGCCTTGTAGGTATTCTCCTGTGTCTGGCCTGCCTGACTGTCTACATGACTACATCAGTGATAAGTTCGTAAAGCGTGTTAGTACTTCACAGCTGCTGAAGATTATCAGTATCAAATGGCCTTATGCAATTTTTCGTGTATGTTAAACTTTAATTAATGAAAGATACAACCAGAAACAAACAAGAAATATAAATACACTAATTTGTAATAACTATATCATTCTTCTTGTCATTATAACTCAATCGTTTAACCAAAAAAATAGCCTCGAACAATTAAATATGGCCATATGAAGAAATAAATACAATTTTGCAATGTTTTATTGCATGACATATATATATATATATATATATATATATATATAAATATATAAATATATGGTGGTCGACTCGTATTTTTATTCTGATATGACAAATATATTTGATAGAGTTTAATTGCATGGCTTATCCAGAGTTTTGGAAGTCGTTTTAAATAGTTGAATAACTACAATTAAAAAAATTATATGATTCTTGTACCTAATAATTTTTTTTGGGGTTTTCTCAAAATATCTGAACTTGGATTTTTTTTTTTTTAATAATCTGGATATTATAATGAATTCTTATTCGTTTATTGTAACCTCCATGACAGCATAACACATTGCATATGTCACTTTATCCATACAAGACAATATCAGTTTTGGTGTAATTATTTACCTTATCTTTGTTTTTTTTTCTCAACATCAACTTTTCATTAACCAAGAACAGTTACACATTCTATATCCACAATCCACATAGGGCTTAATTCAACTTGGTATTATAAAAATGATATAGATTTACCTTATTAAAACACTACTCTTCTATTTTATATAAATATTGTTTTTTAATACGTCTACATTGGTAAAGAAACAAAAACCACTGCGCCTAGTCTTCTAAAAAAAATCACACATGCACTTGGCTGAACACTACAGTTTTTGAACTATGTGGGTGTGCTCGAGCTTCAGCTAATATCTTACATTGACATTTATGTAATTATGCGATGTGGTGTTTGTGACCATGTGGCACGAAATAGTTTTCATCCATTTCTTTATCGGGTTCAATAGCCAAAGTCAGAAAATAGATTGCTTACTATTGGAGTTATATACTTAAATTAGTCCGTTGATTGTGGTTACCTTTGACAAAATTCAATCTACTATAAACTGGTAATATTTATAATAAAGTTGTAATATGGTATGGGATTAATTTGTGCAAAGGCATAATCAAAGATGTCATACTCTCATAAATGTCAAGACATGGGAAAAAAGGAAATTAGAAAAAACAAGACTTTGGCGAAAATTTCAAAACTTAGTAGTTAGATTGTCAATCGAATTACACATCACATGCCTTAAAATATTCACTAATACCATATATCTTCGTCTTTTAAAATCGTTGTGGATTTGGTGATTGAAACTAAAATGTTGTAAAAAATTAGCTAATTCATTAAACCTTAATTCTAAACATAAACCTTGGGTGGTCGTCGCCTCGTCCGTATCCGGCACTACTAAGATAGAGGGAAGCTTCTAAAAATTCAGAAGTATAATATTCCCTCCGTTTCAAAATATAAGATGTTTTAGAGAAGTTTTTTGTTTTATAATATATGATGTTTTCAAGTTTCTATGCAACTTTTAGATTAGTTTAGTATTTTATATTATGCAATATTGTTTCTAATTGGTTGAACTTATTAAAAGTAAAAACTTTTTAATCTGCATGTTTTAGCTAAAATATTATATATTTTGAAACGGAGGAGGGAGTATATAAATATACTAATATAGTTTGTAAATATAATGCATGATCACCTTATTTATTCATTAATTGATGTTGACATGAAAAATAAAAATGACGTTGACGTAAATTAGGAGAGCTTGCCACGAAGATGGTAGAAGCCGACAGAAGCTATAAGACCGTAACCTTTATTATTTTTTTCGGTTCAAAGATCCTAACGAATAAAGACCATAATTTTTTTAACTGATCATTTATCATTGTTTGTATAATTTTAAGCGACAATAAAACACAGATGGTTGAAAATTTCAATTTTAAATGTCGATAGCTCAATTAGTAAAAACTGAAAGTTTAGAGGTCAATGGTTCGAGAAATATTGTTTGGGATAGGACTATATAAAATGTTCTGATCCCTGGTCTAAGGGATGTACGAGCATAGACCCCAAATCTCTTACTAATTAAAAACAAAACACACTCAAAATTTCAATTTTACAGTGCAACCTTATCAACTTAAAAAAATGCCAACGGAACCTAAATCTCATATTAGAATATGTAATTTGAGTTCAGCCAAATTTGTTAGACCCAACTCAAAATAAACCGGACCCGAACGTATTAATTGAGTCGATACAGAACTGAATTAGTTAGTAGTTACCTTAGCTACCCCCTTAAATAGAGTATAACACACATTTATTGGAGTAACAAGAATAATCAATTAAGAAAAACTCATAATCGTGTTGGATGCATATTGTTCATTCATTCTTGAAAATTTTATATAAGTGATCTATGTTGATTTGTGAAGTAGCATTACTGAATTAGGGACAAATTTATTGGAAGATTTAGATCACACGGCTTCTAGGTATATTTTCTTCGTGTGGTGCTTGTAAAAAAAAAAAGGTTGGTAGCCATAATAAATCTAAAGTTGTGATGGATATTTTGTATTTATGAGACTTTTCCGAAAGTAAAAGACTTTATGAAGTTGACGATGAATCTGCACGGTTTACGGAATCTTTAGTTAATTGAGAGACTTCCAAATATATTCCACTAAAATGTGATTTGAGAAATTAATTAACGTTTTTAGATTTTTTTCTGTCTTTGACATTTTCTTTGCAGCGTTGATCTTTTCTTCTCTACTTAGAAATTGAGTTGTTTAATGCTTTTACTAAGATTTACCTAATACTCTATGTTGTGTAATTGTCAAGTGTCAACTTTGCATATGAAGCAATAACTATTGTATACTTCATTGCTATTACTGAATTTTGCTTAGCGTTTTAGACCAATAATTGTACTACTTTTTGTAACCTTTTAAATTATCATACCATACAAATTTTAGTGGAAGACTGTCTTCAAAAATATGAAATATCATATCAATGATCTTTTTTACACATCCCATTCGATTTCTCTTAGGACACCCTTTTGGCTAGGACATCTTTACATTTTCTTCTTCCTCCTCCTTTTTAATACGCAATTATATATCTTTAGTCTTGTCTCATTTTATTTTGTATGTTTTGTACTTGATTTTGAATGAATTGGAAACGATTACCAAATGTTAAATGCTTTCTTGCTATTGTAAATTCTAACGTAAATTTCACTCTATGAAATATATAGATAAACTTAGAGCTTCCACTTTTTTTTTTTTTCTTCAAACAGGTTAAATTCCAATTTTGTAACTGATGTTCACGTTTTCGAATGGTACATTTTGAAATACGAATCAAATATTTGAGAGAACTGTGAACATCTCTACAAGTAAAGCACAATAATTGACATGACATCTCCACAAAATAAAAGCTAATATTTCTTCTTCTTGGAATAAACAGTTTCTTTTGTTAATGCGCTATGGTTTTGTCCTCGATACAACAAAGTATAAAAGTGAGAAAACGGTCAATTCCCTTCTGAACTTAATTGTTTTATCGTATTCATACACAGATCTTTGGAGTGTACCTAAAACTACATGAACTTAACTAAAATTTAAATTTTCCACATGAACTATCGAAATCAAGCCAAAACCATCAAATCGAGTAACGGTGTTACTGTTCCGTTAATATATGATGACTGGATACCACACTGGACCCTTAAACCACGTATCATGTATTTATTTTTATATCTTATTATATAAAACTTGATGACAAAATTAGTAATTAACAAGATCGTGACACGTGTCAAGTGTATCATTCAGATGTTGACACATGTCAATTCTAAATTTATTAAAAATTTTAAAAATAAAAATCTAAAAATTCAAAACCTACCATAAAAAAAAATTATATAAAAGTAAAATAGAGAAAAGAAAATCTAATAAATAGAAATTCGAAATTATAATATTATTTACTTATTTTAATTTTAAGTTGCTAATTTTACAAGAAAAATGATTATTTTTTTTTATAAGATAAATAAATGATTATGAAAAATTATACAATTAATTACTGTTTTTAAAAAAATGTAAATACTCACCTTCACAAAAAGAAAAAGATTGTTGAAGTAGAAAAATAATAATAAATCGTCTCATATTTTTTTCACCAATCAAATAATTTATTTAAAAAGACTGTTATTGTAACATATATAAGATATGAGTACGTAAGATTAACGTATGTGTTTTTGTACCTATAAAAATATTAAAATAAAGAGATATAAAATAGGTTATTTAATGTGTTCATAAATAAAATTTGTTGGTTGTAGTAAAGACTAAAGAGTATATTTTACAAGTAAAATATGTTTGTGTGTACAAATACATTTTTAGTGGTAATGTAGATAGTATATTAAATGGATATACATTAGTGTATTATAGCAAAAAAAAAACAACTATTTTCTATAACTAAAGTTTATCTCTTTACTTTTATATATTGTTTTTACTTACGAAAAGAATTAAATATATATTCTTTGTTAAATTTCATTTTATTTTAATAACTTTGAACTCTTCTACAACTATTTTCTTTAACTAAAAGTGTATCTATATACTTTTTTTGTCAACAAAACAATAAATTAAAAGGAAATTTCTCGGTTAGTTGCCTAAGCCGGAGGGAAGGAGTTTACAAAAGAAACTTCAGAGATAAGAGAACGCGAAGCACATGCAAGATACTTCGCCTTCGTATTTGCCGCAGCGGGATCCATGAGATGAAGAATAGTGGGAAGGACTCCAGCAAGTTAAACTCATCGAGCAGGTTGGAGAAAGACGGAGAATCTTGGACTGCACCAGAGTGGCCCACAACAACTCTTCTAACTCCAAATGTAAGGGGAGAGGCTCCGTCTTAGACACGAGGTGAAAAACATTGACATGCGAAGACGGAGATGGAGCTGACATAACCACCATAAAAGAGAGAGCCTCTTCCCAGGCTAACTTATCGCCCATCCTAAATGAGAGAGCCTCAATCTCTAAACCTTGAAAAACTTTTTTGTTTATGGCTTTCTAGATTGCCTATAAAATTCATTGTAATTGAAGAAGTTGATCAGAATCACCTTTTTGAGAGATATCTTTCCAGAAAACAAAATCCAAATTTGATTACACTGACTCATATATAAAACTCTTTGACGAGACCAGAGTCGAAGATAAATCTCAAACTTCACACAAGCGAAAACATTCAAAGAAAACATGATTAATAGTCTAAATATGGGCGGGTCCTAATCTAATTTTTTATAAAGGCATTTCTTATATAGATAATAAAATAGTGATACAAGGAGCCCTAATATATAATACATAAATTAAAGAAAAGGGGAGAAAGCTAGCACTAAGCTAGATTACAGTTTATGTAACTAACAGTCAAACATTTTTTATTTTATTTTTGTTTGATAACTACTAAAAGTCAAACATTGTTTCTCTTCAACATTATATCACCTATTGGCTCAATAAACGGCGTTAAAGTATACGAGATATTTTACGTACCAATCATCGTTTTGTTTGGTATCCGGAGAATTCTATATTTTATAAAATATGTTTAAAAAATATCTGTATAATATTTGAAAATAAGGTTGAGATGAATAAATTACATATTAAAAACTAAAAAGAAAGAATTTTACATTGAATTTAGAATTTCAGATTAATTAACCTATAATAATTGTGCATGTTAAACTATTCTTTTATTAGGTTTCACACATCAAACGAATCATTCATATATTTTGAAATTATGAAAAATAGAGCAATATACTTTACTGTTTCTTTATGACCAAACGAATAGTTATTATAAAGAGTAAAATATGATATATATATACATATATATATATATATATATATATTTGTCTTGCCACCAACATAAGCTATGCTGAAAAAAATTATTGTTTGGATGTCATCTTCGAAATAATTTCTCTCTTTCTTTTTCATTTAAAGTATTGAAAATGAAATGTGTGTCCTTGAAGGAAAAAAGGTCAAAAAAATTATGGGATCCGTAATGTTTGAAATTCCTTAATGTTAGATTAAAAAAAAAAACATAATGTTTCTTACTATATATAACGCTTACTTATCTTTATGTTAGAGAAAGCCCAATAAATGAAACAGGCCCAATAAGAACCCGAGAGAGTTTTCCAAATTAATTATACTTGGTCAATTCAGTTAAACCAACTCAGTCGAACCGGACTGGTTATTTAGAATCATACATAGACTCGCTCTTGTCGTCTTCTTCATCTGCAAAATCCCACACACAAACAATTTCATATATTCATCATCTCCGATGTAAATCTCATCGAAGAAACCAACCACACACAACACAACACAACAATGGTCTCCTTCATTTCGAAATGAAATTTCAATAGCTGCTTAAAACGAGGGGGTACCTCTTCTGTTCAACAACAATGTTCAACAATACATACACCAACTCACTCCAATGGCCGATTCGGAGTAGAAATCGCCAAGAGTACTGCTCTTTGCTCCTCCCTGAGAGATCTGAAAGTTACCGATTCTTACAATCTTCATCTACTTCGTCAAGGAGATGTTGCTGCTGCTGTGTAACACCATCTTCTTCTTCTTCTTCTTCTTCTTCTTCTTCTTCTTGTCGTTCATATGTTAAGCCTAAGGTATCGTTAAACCCTGGATTTGTGCTTTATGGGATTAGGCAATCTACGCTTATCCAGTGGCCTTCGTTTCAAAGGAGGTTGCTTGTTTGTGGGAATAGACTTGTGGGTTGTGAGGTTTATGCTTCTTGTGATGGTAGACGAAGTAAAAATCGGAGCTTTAGGCTTAAGGGTTTGGTAGAATCTAATGAATGTTGTGATGGTAGAAGTTGTCCAGATGATGATGTAGAAGCTATGGTTTCGTTTTTATGTGAGGAGTTGATAGATGAGGAGAGGAAGTGGAACTTAGTTAGTAGAGTTGAAGAGAGTAAGAAAGTGGGAAATGTCAGAAAGGTTAGAGATAGTTATGGTGATGGGAGAGTTACTCGGAAAAACAAGCAGGAAAGGTTAGAGAGACCTGAGGGGTTTGGTAGGCGAAATGGGATTAAGGAAGATGTGAAGTTAGATGAAAGAGATGATTGTGAACATTGTGGGAGTAGAAAGAAAAGTTCTCAACTGGAGAGTGAGTCTCGGCGTGGTTCTAATAAATTGGTCAGTGTTGAATCCATTGGGAAAAGTAAAAAAAGGAATGAAGAAAGAGAAGTTCGACCAATAAGGACAAAGAGTTCGAGTTGTTCATCGTATTATTCCCTTGCTTCTTCTGGGGAGTTCGAGAGTGATACTGAAGATCAGGAGGAAGATGGGGCAATTCATCGAGAAAACGTGAGAAGTTCAGGAAAGAAAGTTGTTGAATTAAAATCTAGGAAGGAATCCTCTCAGATGCATTCGAGGAGAAAGAAAGATGAGAGCTCCAACAGAGTGGGTTCAAGCTACCGTAAGCAGGTTTTTGAGGAACGTGAAAATTCAAATCAGGCAGTGATTTTGAACCAGAGAAGAGGTAAGAAGTTTAGTCAAACTAGTAATAGAGCGTCTGAATCGACAGGAAATTATGAAGAAGATACAGAGATTCATGAGATCCATGTCAACGATGCAGAGACCAATTCCCAAACCCAAAAGCTTCTTGGTGAAAGAGAGGACTACGGAGTTCACTCAATTCGTAATGACTCTGGAAGCGAAAACATTGAGAGTTCTCAGCAGCTACTGAAGGAAAGATCAGAGGCTCGTTATAGCAGTGAGGAAAGAGTATCTGAAATGCGGAGAAGAGCCAAAAATAGACAGACCCAAGAGGAAGGTATAAATGTGCTCCAAAATTTTCCAGAGGGTACAAATTATCAGCAACCTCTAGTGGAAGAAAGGATATCTAAGCAAGCTGATATGAGAAGGACTACTGAACGCTTTTCTGAAAGTTCAAAAGTTCATGACATGGACATAAGAAATACATATGTCTTGCAAAGCGAAGAACAGATTAGAAACCAAGAGGTACATGCTGGCTTGGTTTCTGGTTTGCAATCAGAAAGGAAGCAGCAAGATGATCTTATTGAACATAATCCCTTGCAAAGGACGCAATCTGACAGAACTTCTGTTTCTATATCTCATACTAGTGATACTCTAAGGTATACAGAAATTCAGAGAAAATCTGAGAAGAGGTTAATTGGTCAAGAAAGTACTACGATTTTGCAGTCGGACAGCAACGTCGAAAAAAGCGGTGCTTGGAAAGACTCTAGGCTTGATCATGCTAACTCGACAAAAGAAGATGAAATGGCCTTATGGGATCCAAGTTCTCAGGAAAAGCTAGCTGAAGAGGCCCCAAGTTCACAATCATCTTTGACTTTGGTCTCGGGAAATAAATTGCATCTGGTAGTTCTGGTTTCAGCGGAGAGGAAAGGATCTCAAACAACACTGATTCCTCCTCCTTCTCAGCTGGTAAGCAGAGGTTCAGGGAAAAGTTATGGAACTGGTGGAGTTTCAATTCAAGAAATTTCCCATGAAACTTCAGAAAGTGGTGATCCCACAGCTTTTGAATACTCAAGAGCAGGAGCTCTTGCTACTAGTCAATATGCTGGAGAACCGATGAGAGTTACAACACACGAAGATGCTCTGGGTTCTGCACATCGGTTAGAACAGTCATCAGAGAAGTTTGTTGGGGAGTTTTTGAAAAAGGCCAAGCATGAAGTATCATATCCGGAGACTGGGGAGCAAAGAGTTGAAAGCAATCAGTTGAAGAGGCGGGACTCAAGGCGATCATCTGGTTCAGGAGCAAAGGGACCATCAGATGAATTATGGGTCACAGATTCTACTCAGGGAACCCCTCAACCAGGAGCCACGGAAGGCAATGCAGCCGACGGAAATGCTGCTTTCAAAAGAAATGGTAGGTCCTTGTGGAATGTTATCGCCGATATTGCTCGGCTTCGGTGGGGCTCCCGAGCTGGAAGCTCTGAATCGAGTGCAAAGCCTGCCGGAAAGAATTCACCGAATGAGTCAGTTAGCAGTGCAACATGGTTTTCTGGACGTGAGCATGAAGGAAGCAGTGATGATAACAAAGGGGATAGGGTTTTGCCTCAAGAAGCTCATTCCCTACATCAGTTGGAGGTTGGTCAAACTTCTCCTAGAGGCCAATTTGAATCTGCTGGCACTACAAAACTGAAGCAGCGATCTGGACGGCACGAAGGTGTAGTATTGTCACCATCTTCCACAATATTAGAAGGTGGCTCTGTATCCAATCTCATGGCTTCCACATCTGGTGATCAAATTGTTCGCGTTGATGAAGAAGAAGGCAGAAACTTTGAGTTCCGTCTTTCCGAAACTGCTTCAACAGGGGTGCCAAAGAAACTACCTAGTCGAAACCTGATAAGATCTCCTGCTATCAAGGAACCATCAGAATCTAGTCCAACCAAGGTAACTAGCGATCAAAATGTTACTGTGGGAGAAGGAAGACGCTACCAGGCTCGTGTTCCTGAAATGGATGCAGGTCAAAAGCCGTTGCCATTGCCTGGTCAAAGCCTAAGGTCTACTGTTGTAAAGGAACCTTCAGAATCCTGTCCCAGCATGGTATCTGGCAGTAGCAGCTTAAGAGAGCAGGTGGGACAACAACAACCTCTGAGTGCGAAGTCCCAGGAAGAAACAGGTTCCATACCGACAGACTCTTCGTCCACACAAAAGAAACTTCAGAGGAACAAACAGGTCGTGAGGGATAGTTTTGAGGAGTGGGAAGAAGCATATAGAGTAGAAGCTGAAAGGCGAACAGTTGATGAGATATTCATGAGGGAAGCGTTAGTAGAAGCTAAGAAGGCTGCTGATACATGGGAGGTACCTGTTGGGGCTGTGCTTGTGCATGATGGGAAAATCATTGCTCGGGGTTTTAACCTGTAAGTTTAGTTTTCGTTAAACCTTTTTTCACTCTTATATTCTCCAGCTGGATTCACCTAAACCATAGTTTTGTGTTTCAGAGTAGAGGAGCTTCGGGATTCAACCGCCCATGCAGAAATGATTTGCATTCGAGAGGGTTCCAAAGTACTTCGTTCATGGAGGCTCGCGGTAATCTTCTCTCTCACTCTGAAACCTCATGGTCATATATTAATTCCTGTTACATTGGAATAGCAGAACTAGTATATGAGCATAACAACAGATATTAGTTAAGGCGTGCTGATGGTTAATTTTTGGGGAAGTTAGAAAAAAATGATCAAAATAGTCAGTGTTTGATAATGTGTATTGATAGATGCGGTAGTGAAATTATTTACAGTATAACTTGCTTATTCTTCCAACAGGATACAACGCTCTATGTAACACTAGAACCGTGCCCAATGTGTGCGGGAGCAATACTTCAAGCAAGGGTGAACACTCTTGTGTGGGGTGCTCCTAATAAGCTTCTCGGAGCAGATGGCAGCTGGATCAGGTAACAATAACTTCTGAAACTGGAAACGTTGTTGCAGAGTCAAAATCATTGAACAAATTATGGTTTCAGGCTTTTCCCTGGAGGCGAAGAAAATGGATCAGAGAATTCAGAAAAGCCACCGCCTCCAGTTCATCCATTCCATCCTAAGATGACAATCCGGCGCGGAGTTCTCGAATCAGAATGTGCTCAGACAATGCAGCAGTTTTTCCAGCTGAGGAGAAAGAAGAAAGACAAGAACTCAGATCCACCCGCTCCTACAGATCATCATCATCATCTTCATCCTTCCAAACTCCTCAACAAGATGCATCAAGTCTTACCCTTTTTCTGTCTGTAGAAGCTTACCTCCAAATCCAATGCCTCGGTGTTCATTTCTGTATGTACAAGTTTTGCGTCTGATTTGTTCAAAATTGTATATTTTGTGTCCATGAAACGTTGTCATTTGTTAAAACCTGAAAACTAGGTTGGTTCATTGTAATCCCATTGATTGTAACGTTTTGCAAAAATTTCTATATGAACTCATGATGTTTTGCCTTCCAAGGTTTTATAACCAAACCTCTCTTGATAGTGATCTAGACTCTTTACCAATTTTATAGGTCCAAGGGAAGCATCGGTCCCATTTAGTTGATGATTAACACGTTTTATTAAAAAAGCTGATTATTATTGGCGACAGTTATATGATAAGTACGTATTAATGGCACGAGATTAGAAGTAACGTAGCATTCCGATGAAGACTTGATTTCTTAAACCACCTAACTCATCGTTGCACCAAACTTTTTCATTTACTTTAAGAAATCTCAACATCCCACAGTTGTTTATATGCACATTAACTTCGCCAATTGTTCCCTGCAACTTCCATCTCAACACAATGAATTCAAATTCAGTAATTTGGTCTCTTCTTTTAGCTTCTGTTCTCATCTCTCTCATTAGTGTCAATGCACAAGGACCTGCCGCATCACCGGCAACATCTCCGCCTGCAACACCCGCTGCTACTCCTCCAACCACAGCTGCTACGCCTCCAACCACTACTACTCCGGCTCCAACTACCACTACTCCGCCTCCAACCACCGCTGCTCCACCCGTTCCAGCTACTAAGCCACCAGCATCTCCGGTTACGCCACCGCCAGCAGTTACTCCAATTTCATCACCGGCTCCAAAAGTTGCACCAGTAAGCAGCCCCACAATTCCGCCACCACAGCCACCCCAAAGCCCACCCGTTTCAGCTCCATCCGTCTCACCACCACCTGTGTCACCACCTCCAGCTCCGGCTTCTCCCCCACCGGCACCAGCTTCACCACCACCGGCACCAGCATCTCCACCTCCAGCACCAGCTTCACCACCACCAGCACCAGCTTCATCACCTCCAGCACAAGCGCCTACACCAATAAGTTTACCACCAACCCCAGCACCGGCTCCTGCCAAGCACAAGAGAAAGCACAAACACAAAAGGCATCACCATGCCCCAGCTCCAGCACCAACTCCCCCGAGCCCTCCATCTCCTCCAGTTGTAACAGATTCCCAAGACACAGCTCCAGCACCAACGCCAGACACGGTAACAATTTCTTACTCAAAAACAATCTTAAAGGTTAACTATCACTGCCATGCTTCTGTGATATGATTATAACCTTCTTTAAATTCTGGTTTACAGAATGGAGGAAATGCCTTGAATCAGCTAAAAGGAAGAGTAGGAATGTGGGTCAATACTGCACTGGGAATTCTCTGTCTACTGGCTATGACAGCCTAACTTTCTTATCTCTCATGATATCACAAATGTATCAACCAGAGCAGCTACATTTTTCCCCATGTATACCAACACATTGATTCAAAAAATAATATATTCTTTTGTATTCTTTGTCGAAAATAGCTTCTAGTTCTTATATCATACCTAAACGAATATATCTGAGAAAAATGAATAAAAAAAGTTGATTCAACACTCGATGTAGCGTATATCAAACTTGATCAGTACCCAAATCCTTGGAGGTTTCACGGAAGTCGTACTCAACAATGGCACCAAGATTGTCAACCAGTTTATGATGCTGAAGACATCCTGCACACTGCCAAAAAAGAAATAATAAAAGCAATTAACCAACCAAAGCAAAGCATCTCTCTTGGAAAATTAAGCAAACATGTGGTGTGCACAAATTGGGAAGCAGAATCAGAGACACACCTGAACAAACACAAGGCCACGTTCATAAGCATGTCGATTGATAAGCCGCTTAGTTCTTTCTCCACATGAATCGCAAGTAAACTCCACTTGCAAACTTCTTCTCGGTAGTTTAGTGTCTACAGAAGCAACCTGTCCCTGCATAACGACAACAAGAAGAACCAAAGTTTCAGCGAGAAAGACACATAGACACAAACGACATCAAGAGACCCAATTTGATTGATATACCTCTGCGGAATCCTCTGATTCCTCTTCTGGGTTTAACTTAGAATCATCAGTAAGAGACCCAAAAACAGAGAATGATCGATTCCTTTGCTTGGGTGCTGCTACCACCTCTATCACACGAGCAGCTCTGTAGAAACAGCAAAAGGATTCGAATTTCAGAGGATTACGAGAAGGGAATAGAAAATGAGATCAGACCCATTAGAGGAAACGGGATGGAGAAGAAGAGAATTAAAGCTTTGGGACCTGTGTAGAGTCGTCGATATAGGGTTTTGCTGCTTGAACAACGGAAGAGACGGCTTGTAGAAAGAAGCTGAGAACCGTACACTGATTGGCTTTGTGTTACCACTTACCGGAGAATAGATTGGAGCCAAAACCGGTGACAAACGGGCGGTAGTATTCGCCATGTTCTCCGTCTGTTCTGTTCTGAGTTCTGACTCTGTTCTGTTGATCCCAACTTAACCTAGTAAAAATGGTAGCTTTACCACGGAAACATCTCTACCGTTGATTTCAACGTCTCAGATACAGTCACGTGTATAATAATAATAAAAATTTCTTATAGCTCAAAATTTTTGTAGATGAACTAATTCTCCAAATAATTTTGAAGTCTATTTGGTAAATTAGTAAATCCAAGTAGAAATCAGATACATTGCTGTGAAAAAAATTGATGTATACGATTTTTTTTATTTAGTTGAGTTTTTTTTTTCAATATATTGTCTATTATCATGTCTACCAATGACTCAAATTAATAAAATGGACTATCATTGTAGCATGTTTTTTTTTTGGTTAAGAAATTAAGATAGAACTCTTTATTTCTTGTTTTTTTTTTTTTTTTTTTTTTTCTTTTTTCTACAATTACATGGGGATGCACAATGAGAAAACAAAGGGGGGGAGATTCTTTAGTTACAATAATTTTTGGACAAGAATAATAATAATAAGGGTAGTTTGAAGAGTCTTGATCGTTGATCACAAAATATGGTTGATCAAGAAAGAACAAATCCTTCTCTTCCCCTTCTTCTCATATTGTTCTGACAAAGTTAACAATGATGATCGATCAGATCAGATCAGATCAGAGGTCAGTCTTCTTCGTCGACTTCTCTAAAAGGAAGTGGCACTGTCTTTACAGCTCTAAACTTGCCTGCATTATTTAGATGCTCATTCTCCAATCTGCATATGTTTTGTTTTTTGTCCACACAAGCATCACTATATATATATCCTGAATCTGATTCCAAAAAAAGATCCTTAAATATGGAGATTAATTTTTACCGGTAAAAGTTCCATTGTCCTCTCCTAATGACTTCAAGAGCAGCCAAGAACAATCCTGTTACTCGGTAATCTACATGCTCAAAACTTGAGTGCAAAACTGTTTGTAACCATGCCAACCTCAGAACAAGATTTAGAACCTACAAAAGAATCAGAGACAATGGCGGAGCTTAAGTATGAGAACAAGTTCCATTTTCAAATCTTTTGTTGAGATTTATGTGTGTATTTGGTGATAAAAAGATTTGGATTTGTACCATAGAGAAGTAGTAAATGGATTTTTGGCGAAGCATGAGTTGGTTCCTAAGCCAAGGGTTGTTGGAATTGTGTTGAAGTAAACCCCAATCTTTTACATAGTCCCAATACAATTGGTAAACTGTAGCTACACTTGACATAGCCACCACAAGGCAGAGCCAACCGATGCTCCTTTCCTTCTCGTAAGCCACTTTGGTTCCAGCGGCTAACATCGCTGACACGTACTTCCCTAGGTTCACTAGGTGGCTCGTTTCACCTTCATCAAACCACCTTCTTGCACACTGTGTTTCAGAATACTTTCTGTAAGTATTTTCTTCTAACTTGGGAAAGAAGAAACAGAAACTTGTGGAAGAAGGAATGATGTTTATTGTATACCTGCATTGCTCTCCAGTAGTATGGTAGGAAGGAAACTGCATAGGCGAGATCTCTGTAGTATTTGACTCTCATACAGTACCCATAGTCCTGTGTTGCGTAGCTACCAGTTATATAGTAGCAGGCGAAGTATTCTAGGTTCCTTAACATCGGTACCTGCAAGATAAGATTAAATCGATGTTCAAAGATCAGATTTTGATTCAGGTTTATGGTAAAGACTATATTTTTCTCAACTCTGTTTCAGTCTATTGAAATGTGATTCAAGGTATATTACCTGGCTACAAAGCTGATCAGCCATGAAGAAATCGAGCATCACGACTTTGTAAAGGGGCGAAAAAACTATGTTTCTAATGACTGATATAAGCCGGTAACGGCTTGATTTATAGAAAATGTTCAAGGGACAAATCAGTATTAACAAGAAGGCCTGCAAAAAAAATAGTAAACAGATTTAGGTTACAAATTAAAGAAAAAGAAAACACATATGATGAAGAGTGAGTGACTAGTGGTTGTTAATTACCAGTAAAAGAAGGCCAGGGATCACTTGTACTTGTCTAAAGGAGTAACCTTTGGCAAGAAGTGATAGATGAACAAACATGACACCAGCTATGGCAGACATTGAAGCGGTACATATCAAGAAAACATCTCTGTACTTGAGCTCATTTTGGGACCCAAGTTCGAAGATGAAACTATAGTTTATCCTCGCTTTTCGCCAAAAAAATATGTTGCAGCCGTATAAGAACAAGTGTAGAAACAAGAGCCCAAACATGCTGTAGAAACACATGAAACGAAGATTAACTAGCATTAGCTTCCATTGGCTAAATTATTTCTTCTATTAATCCATAATAAGGTTTTATAAGCTTTTAATTAGATCACTCGCCTAAGCACAGGATATGCAGTTTCCATGTAGAAAGTGTTCTCAGAGTGTTGTCTATACATTCCAGTTAGATGAGCCACAATGATGTAGCCAGCAAGAAGCGCAACAAAGCAACCAGTGAAAAGACCTGAATATAGAGATCCAACAAAGATAGATTTTATTATAATCTCCAAAAGATTCTTTAGCAGACAAGATAATGATATGCAACAGAGAGTATAACACAACATGACGCTCTTAGTTGTCCACCGAGAACTCAAAGATTAAAAGGTTACATTGTGGAATCCTAATGTGTATGGGTCCAAAGGCATTTTTTATTTTGTTAGTCTGAAAAAGATTTTGTGTTTAGCAAGTGCAAAATAATAATGTCACAACATATAAACAGGTAAATATTTTTAAACAGTAAAAAGCAAAAAAAGTAAAAAACAAATCTCACCAATGAAGAAGGTGACAGAGTGAGACTCTTTACGGTGGTGCGGTTTCAGATATTTCATCGCCTTTCTACGATTTTCTCCAGCGAAGTGCTTGATGAACCATCCCTCAACTTCGTCAGATAGATTTATCACCTGTTATGTCCCAAGATTATGACAAGCTATGTTGGTTAACTTTTTTTTTTCTTCATATTATTACAAAACCAAAATAATAAAGTGACAAGACAATAGTGTAGGTTTCGATTTTCCGCTTAAGCAAACTTTTACAACAAAGGAGACAGTAGATTTTTTTCTTAGTTACCTTGTCTGAACTGTTGAAATAAGAACTTTCCACAACTTTGAGATAGATTGGAAGGACTTGTTTTCCAGTTACCTAAAACATAAGAGGATTGGTCTCAACTAAAATAAAATAAAAAAACAAAAATTGAAAGAATCATATATTGATTTGAGGGTTACCTTATCGAACTTTTTGAGAATGTTCATGAAGGCTAACATGTTCAAGTTTCTGTAAGTTTTGAGATAGTTTAACCCTTTGAAGAGTTCTGTCAAAGCTCCTTTTATCATCTTCTCAGCGTGGCTTAGTTTTTTCTTGCTGATTTGCAGCTTATTTCCTCCATCTGGACTGTATTTTTTCGATGAGGAGTGGTTTATCAAGTAACTGATGGCTGAGAATGTACGAGAAGGATTGGTCAATGGAATCTTTATCTTGACATTCTTCCCTTGACAGCTGAATACTCGACCAGAACCCGTTGTCAGCTTCGAGTCCTCGTTGTTGATTTTGATCGGTTCTTCTGATCTTGGAGACTCCAATGCTTCTGCTCCATTATTCTCCAATTCCTCTAAGCAAGATCCCTCAACTTGCATTTGCTCCGTTCTGTTCCTAACAGAGTCTCCCTCTGTATCCAAAACAGAGCAAATTAATTTAACCAGTGATTTTTGAGATTAAATAACATAAAAAGAGCTTTTTCTTTTTGTGTGTTTAAAGGTCTACTTTATTAAATAATGCAGGTCTTTTAAAATAATATCTTCTTATTTACCGCAAGAGATGGTGCATGATATGGAATCGTCTTCTCTTGATTCTTGAGTAGACTCTCCATTGGCGTGCTTTTGTTTGAAAGCTTCTTTGAGCTCAATGAGTATCTCCATTTGCTTCTTCAGACACTCTCCTCTTTCCAAGAACTCTTTCTCCTTTGTTTTGTAGAATTGATTCACTTTGTTAAGCTGGGTGTCTAGACACGCGAAGAACTCTTTTGCAGCATCAGTATCATCAGCGATCTTCTCGAGAAGTTCCGTCTCATACACGTCATTGTTACTTCCAGAAGAAGCAAGCTTCTTATGAACCTATTTCAGAAAGCATCAAAGTCATTATAACACAACGAACCTATTAAGGTTTGATCAATAAAAGTCACAAAAGGTTAGTATTAGTACTTGGATGGTACTAGATCGTTCTCGCTCCTTGTTACCGAAAAGAGAAAGCTTTCCTAAAGAGGACTTAATGGTTTTAATGAGTGAAGTTTCAGTGTGCTTCTTCTCAACTCTACTGTTTAACATATGGATTTTCTTGAGGTCTTTCTTCAGCTGGGAGTAATCGACGAAGGCGTCTTTCCATTCCGGAACGAGCTGCCCCTCGAATTGCTTTGTAAACTTCACCATAGCTTCTTCTCTTTTAAGTCCGTTAACTCAAAATATGAAATGAAGAAGAGAGTGTTTGTTTTGTGAGTGTAGGCCAAGAGAGGAAGCTGAGATTTGTTTTATAGTGACCAAAGAAAAGGCAAAAGAAAAAAAAAGAAGAATATATTTGACCGGCTTGCTTGCTTCTACTGATGATGCCTCACAAAGCACATTCTCAAATATCCTTCTTGAAACCCAACTTCATGTACTAAATTTATCCTATGCTTTTTCCACTTGTGCTTTTTAGGGAGGTAAATCTTGTCTCGAGTGGGACCCTCTGATTCTCGCCTGGAATACATTCACCGATCCTCCTTCGGCCGCCAAGCTTCATATGCCTCTCTCACCACTCAGAATGTTTCATCCAAGAGTGAAGCTTGTACAATGAACTATATGAGCCAAAGAGGGTAATTTAGGTATTGCCAAGGGGAGACCAGAAATAGTAAGTAGATTGTAATTTGGTTAATATTTTTGTGTGGAAAAAAATGGACCAAGGAAATTAGGTGCCTAGAGTCACAAAAGGTATACACGGATTGGACCAGCTCGATTTCCACTACATCTTTCCGGAGGATAATGAAAATTTTGAAAACATAGAAATCTTAAAGAATCAAATAAAAGAAGAAAGAGCTACCAATCAAAATTCCGATAGAATAGTTTCATATTACAACTGCAGATGCTGCCAAACCATGTTATAGCAGTCAGGTAGTGTTGGTTATAGCCAATCAGAACATGGATTAATGTTCTTTAAAATCTACTTCCAGAAATACAAAAACAAATACAATGCAAATATGCAATCATTTTGACAACAAGCTTTTCCTTTTTGTCTAGTGCTAGATTTTTAGTGGCGACGATATGTCACAGCATTAATTAAGGAAAATAGAATTGTATTTGTATCAGTAGATTTTAAACAACATCTCAAACTTGGTAATGTTTTTGGATGAAACAACTATAGTATAGAATTAGTTGAGCAAATAAGTATATTATGAGAATTAGTTGAGCCGATTTTGTATGTTGTATAGTAAAATTATAAGTAATATTTTCAATAAAATCGGCTCAACCTACAGTTATAGAATTAGATACAAATATTATGAGACTTAATAGTACATGTATATGAGCTAATACAAATAGTATGAGACTTGTGTACAGCTAATTAAGGGAACAAACACTTCAATCTAATATTTATTTCTTTTCCATTTTTGATGACACATTGTAATTTTTTTTTTTAAGTTGGGCTTAGATGCCATATTTTGATGGAATAATCCTACATAGTTTTGTCTTGCTGATCTTAGTAAAAAAATTTCATGAAATATTTTCTGCCTGATATTTTAGGGAAGCAAATTTTACAAAGCACAGGATGCTCAAGAAGCTTTATGCACGCGGTTGAAGTACGTTTTGAGGGCAGCCATTCGGATGGATGGCATTGAATGTGCACACACTATATATTATATTCCATGTACTACTAATATATTTTGTAGATAAGGAAGATAAATTTTTTGAATAATGTATGGTATAGGCCTAGAAGATGTCCCGGATAATGAATTTAATATATACTTCACTACTAATGCCTCTTTACCTTTTGCCTAATTTACTTGTTTTATAAGAGAAACGAAGGGGTCAATAAAAGGAAAATACAAACGAAGCCAACATATGGCGGCCTTCCAATTACGGAAAGTCCATATTTCATGGAGCTTATTAGCTTCTTCTTCTTTTGCACAAGAAAATAAGAAAAAAAAAAAGCTTCTTCTTCTTTTCCTTTTTTTTCCAACGAAAAAGGTAACATTTAGTTTAATATTGACAAAATATAAATAATTTACGTAACTAAAGATGTCAACTGGTCAAGTATTGTCTTGCTCGAGTTCAAAACTAGTCCCTGAAAATAATTAGTTTATTATATATATGTTCAACATTCTTTTTTCAATGGATTGATGATTTCTTTTATTAATTGTTGTAAAATTGAATTATTTATAATGTGTCAGAAATCATTTTAATTTTTATTATTTTCATAATCTATTACATTGTTTTTAAATTATAATTTTTGGCCCTTATATGTATCGGATTGGCACTGTCAGATTGGTTTAGTATAGTGATCTAAAACAATTTCTAATTTGGTTTTGAAACATGGCAGTAACATTTTAAGTTCAGCATGTACTCACATTTTCACTCTCTCTCTCTCTATATATATATATATAGAGTAACATGGCAGGTTGGGGACCAGAATTAAAGACTCTAATTGAGATGAAAAGAAATATTTCCAAGAAAAAAGTAAGGAACACAAAATATTAAAAATAAAAGAACAAGAATTCGTAGGCTAATAAAACAAATAAAAACCAATGAGACGAGAAGTAGATGATGGTCTGAATCGAACCGCATTTATTTGTGTCTATGTGCTTATCATAGCTATCCACCACTTCGGAAACATCGGTTCCACAGTTTTGTTCAGCTTCACATAAATACATATATTTTTATTGGCAACAGATATCATACTTTAATTTCGTTTTTTTTTACTTTACATATTACATAACTCTTATTTAAATTTAAATATATTCTCTTTTCAGTTTTTTTTTTTATTTTTATTTTGGTATGAATGTTATGTGAGGGCCAATGTCAATTCTTTCATCGGTCGTCCAGATGAATATATAAAATTTTACTTTTTTCGTTCAAAGAAACGATAATATACATATCCAACTGATCAGTCGGTAAATGATCAAAGAGACCAATTTTATGTTGGGGGGCATAAAATATTTATGAAGATTGGACACTCAAAAGATACACCTTTTGCGATTCTACCAACACTAAATTACACCTTAAATTTGCAATGACTATGAGTGGCATACTCCAGATCTATGGGTCCAGTTGCGAAATAGCCATACAGATTGTAGCTATGGTTCGAATTATGACAACGGGATTTTTTTTTTTTTGATAGATCCGATTGGCTGTCGGGTCAGCCTTGAGGAGAACGCACCAAAGTGCTACCATGTGGACTCGTCGCCAACACCTAGATATTGGACTACCACACTATCTAACCCAAGTTTGGAATGCTTTCTGACTAATGCCCGGGGATAATCATGCCGCCTGCATTTCTGATTAACAGGTAAACCAAGTGGGCTAAGGCCCACCTGAAAGACTTCCCAACAAAGTGTTGATAACAACAACAGAGGAGGATCGAACTTGGGTATGGGAGTTTCACCCTTTCCCCACGCTGGTCCTACCTTCCGTTGTCAGCCCAAGAAGTAGTGGGCGAGTGGTAGGACCAGCGTGGGGAAAGGGTGAAACTCCCATACCCAAGTTCGATCCTCCTCTGTTGCTGTTATCAACACTTTGTTGGGAAGTCTGTCAGGTGGGCCTTAGCCCACTTGGTTTACCTGGTAATCAGAAATGCAGGCGGTCTGATTACCCCTGGGCATTAGTCGGAAAGCATTCCAAACTTGGGTTAGGCAGTATGGTAGCCTAACATCTAGGTGTTGGCGACGAGTCCACATAATAGCACTTTCGTGCGTTCCCCCCAAAGCTGACCGGACAGCCGATCGGATCTATCAAAAAAAAAAAAAAAAAAATTCCCGTTGTCATAATTCGAACCATAGCTACCATCTGTATGGCTATTTCGCAACTGACTGACTATTTTGAAACTCAAAAAATATTATAAACTAAATATATGAAATAAATTACGACGACATCATTTGGTTAAACTGCGATGGATATAAGACTATCGGGATCGCTAAATATTTGCAACAGCTACACAGTCGTGAACAAACTATGAAATAAATTCATAATTGTAATCGAAACTAAATTTGCCAAATGTATCAATGTGGTAGTAAAAGTGTCACAAACTAATATATATAGAGACAAAAACCACACAGTAGAGAAAAACACGACCGATCGATACTAAATGTATCTTCTTCTTTTTTTTTTTTGGTAAATTACTAAATGTATCTTTGTCTTTAGTCCTTAGTTGTTACCTTGACCGTTTGAGCGCTCAATACTATTCTTTGGATATGCGACCACGATACCACTTTGTAACCACACTTTTCCATGGGTCTCATGTGTTTTGCGGCATACTCCAGATCTATGGGTCCTCCGTTTTGTCCAATGATCCATTCACTATTCCAGAATAAATCATAAGAGTTTATGATTTGGCCTACAGATCACTAGCTAAGAGATATTTTGTCTCAGTTTTTCCCATTCGCATAAAAGAATAATCCAACAATTTTTTAGGTTTTGTCGAAAAGGAGTGGATATATCTAGTAGTGGTGGCAAATTAATGAATCTAGGAGATAGAACAGTCGGTTAATATTTTATCCAAAAAATAAAATATAAATAAGTTAATCAAATCATAAAATTCTAAATCATGTGAGAGACTACAGCTAAACCTAATAAAATCCATCTTGTAAGAATAAGATACCATCCTTTAGTAGTACACACTCTCTTTGATGTCGTAAGAAAAATATAGGGCCGAACTCTAGACTATATAGTATAGGGAATATACCCGTACGTCGAGCCTCTCTATATAAATGTTATATGCTCCTTGATCTTCGATTAAGATAATTAGAGAACTTCTATTTTGTTGATGAGATATTAACCATCAAAGTTAAATATGAAAGAAAGGTACTGTAAGTCTGTAATTACCGTATATATACACTATAATTAATGAATTTGTATAAATATATATATATATATATATATATATATATATATATATATATATATATATGTGTGTGTGTAAATTATTTGTTAACAATTTATATAATCTTTACCTTTAATAATCTTTTTAATAATATTCAGAATTTCAATTAAAGTCAAATGTCGTAAGTAAAATGTATAGCCAACTCATATCCACATCGAAGTTCTATATATGGTCATTTGTTTTTGGTTTTGAATGTTAATTAGAAATATGGTCATTTTTGTTCAAGTTATAGATTGATCAACCAGCTATAAGTTTTTGAACTAAAATGTTGTGGTAGTCACTGCAATAATTTTAATGTATGGAAGATAATATTTGGGAGTCCGAATCAACGAAGCTAATATTTTGATATAAATAATGTATTTTAACCTAAAAGGCGTAAGGCATATGCCCTTTGCAGTTTGCACGGTAATTTATCGAAGTCTAGTTAAAGTATATAACATATAAATATATATACACTCAATATACTTATTTAGGTAGCCACCTTCACGAAAGTACGTGTATGTCGCAGAGTCCTTTATTTAACTTTTGTCAACGTGGATGTATACACTGCTAGATTGAATTGTTTACATTTAAAAAGAGTAACAACGATGGCTAACTTACTTAGTATATGTGGAAGCATATGCTTCAATTTAGGCAGCGATGGATTAATGAATTAGTCTCCCTTTGCATGTGTCTTGATTCGAATTCTTACATGCCTATGTGTTTAGAATCAAATTATCTTCGAATCGTTGAGAAGAGAATATATGTGTATACACACACACGATCCTCCCAGAGAAAAAGGTTATTTTGGAGGTATTTTACGATTGTGATGTATTTCTACTTGAACTAATTCCATGTGTTTGGACATTGTTCAAGATACTATTCATTATGTCATGCATGTATATATCTATTATTCTTTTTTTTTTAATTGAAAATACATGTATTGTCCATAAAGTCTTCATATGTTTTGCCTGCCAATTTTTCGTATATATATTTAGTATTTATATTTAATAATATGCAACATAATTATAGTTGAATTGTATATAATGGAAGCTGCATCGCTATTGTGATCTTACCTAGAGAAAGATGTTGTCAATTTAATATTGCAATTGAAAGTTTGATATTATTCTCTTGATGAAGCATCCCTCCTAATTTACCATTCTTAGAGATGTAGAACTAAGAATTTTCTTTTGATTTGGGGTTGATTTGTATAATATTTTAATGCATGTGAATCTTAATTAGTTGCACGTCTGTTTCAAATAAATCGGAAAAGAAGTATATCCATATACATTATTACACTTAGCCTTTCATCAAAGCAACACTTGGTTCAGCTAAAATTGATCTAAAGAATCTCTCTAGTACTTTATATATTTCTCAAATGTTATTTAAAAGAAATTCCACATAGTATATATATATACTACAATTTTATTAAATTATGTAGTATAGAATATTAAAAAACGAAGTATATATATATAGAGTAAAAATGTGAGTACATGCTGAACTTAAATTAAGTTTTCATAACCATATTGATAGTTTTTTTTTCTATTTTTTGTTTGGACAAATGTATGATAACAAATGAATTTTATGAAAACTGTTTTGTCAATTTAGGAGGAAAAAAAATTGGATCATGTCTTTCTCCGAAATCCGAATGTTCTTGATTATAAAGACACGTGAATCTAAATTGCTATAGGACAAGAAGAAGAATCAGTTAATAGTTTTTTAAACAAAAAAACTCAAACATTTTATAACGAAATGGATCCAGAATATGAATATATACTTTTTCATCTTATCTTGTATAATTTATTTGGTTTAGAATACTATGTGAAGATTATGCCTTATCTTTTTAGTATAATGCCGAGGATAATTCTGTTTGTAAAACCTTTTTGTACATCTAATTTCATTCATATATATGTTTTTCTCATCAAATTATACTATTTACATTATAAATACATTCGTTTCGCTTCTAGTCACGTACATCATACATTGAAGAAACACCCGTTACAACTATTATGTTACAGATTAAATAGCTAACATGTAGTCGTAAAATAAGTCTCTAACGCATAGAAACGTTTGTTTAGCTTTAAATCCATCGTAAAATGCAGTGGCTTTGTGATGATACTTAAGATATAAGTGCATGCGGCTAGACATCTTTTTATCAAAAAAAGAAAAAGAAAAAAAATATAATATATTTTATGATTGTTTTACGTTACTCTTATGATGCAAGAGTTGCTAGCTATTAACTTTAGTATAAAGATATGTTGCAAATTGAGAGATAAAACTGCAACTACATCGACACATTTAGTGACTACAATTCCTAAGAAAGTAATTGCATAATTTACTATCTTATCTCATAAGATTGATTGTCAAGTGTTGAGATAAAAAGTAAAAAGCTGGTGATCAATTTTTTTTTTTTTTTTTTGTCACGAACCGGAATTGGTTTTCATTAATAAGGAAACGGTACAGTAGGTGGGGATATTAAAGTTGATTTAGCTAACGCATCAGCTTCCATATTCTCCTTCCTTGGTACGAAAATGAAAGATACAGAATCGAAACTTAGAGATAGATTGAGGATGTCGTGGTGAATCCCATGAAACTCCTTGAAAGAAGCCTCCATATTGAGCGCTTTGATCAACTGTAGTGAATCAGATGCGAAAGAGACTCTCTTGAAACCGATATCAAGAGCTTGGTAGATGGCAAGGAGTAGAGCAGATGCGACCTTCGTGGCTACAGATATGGCCTTGATTTTTGATGATTGAGATCTGTCAACGAAGATCCAGCCAAATCCAGCTTCCTTCGTTTCCTCGCGCCATGAAGCGTCAGAGAAACATTGGATGGTATCCAAGCGGATATCTGGAGTTGTCCGGATCTGGTCTGATGATTTTGATACTGGTATTTGGTGTTGAGCTGCAAGCCACTCTCTAGCTGCCACAATGCCGAGGGTTATGACTTCCGAGCAGGAGAAAAGGCGGTTCTCAAAATTCTTCTTATTTCTCGAGTACCAAAGCATCCACAAGATCCAGGGTGCAAGGTTCCCTAATCCTATCCCATAGGGTGGGAGACAGGTTAGTTTGTTGATTCCCTCAATTCCCTGTTGTGTATTTGTGAAGAGTTCTGCGTGTGGTGGAGTTTTGAACGGAGCTGACCGCCAGACTTCTAAAGCATAAGGGCAGTGAAACAGTAAGTGGAAGACGGACTCGTCAGCATTACAGTGTGGGCAAGTAGCAGATGGATTTATGCCTCTAATTCTCAGATTTTGGCCAGTCGGGAGGGCATTTCTCATGGCTTTCCAGACTAGGAAACAGACTTTTGGTGGGCAATGAAGGTTCCAAATATTTTTGTTCCAGTTGAAATTTGGGTTGTGGACTGGGAGATTTGGTTTGTCCCTATCTGTGGCCGCATGATATCTTGTCTTAGCTGAGTATTCTCCAGACTTTGTGAGGAGCCAGATATATTGATCAGAGGCTCCTAGCTCGCTTGGTCGCAAGATGGTTATCTTATCTTCGTAGTATGGTAAGATGGATCTTATCTTTGGCACATCCCATGTTTTAGATATTGGGCAGATAAGTTCTTCCACCTTCATGTATTGATTTTGTTCTGCAGGAGGTCCAAACGGTGTGATTGGTGTAGATAAGGAAATCCACAGATCATACCAAACCGACGTTGTCGATCCTGAACCTATTGCTTTGCCTAGATGAGATTTCAGAAGATCTTTTCCAATGCAAATGCCGCGCTAACCATGAGAAGCGGAAGACGAGACAGTACATTCCAAGAAAGAGTTGGTCTTGCAATATTTGCCCAGGAGGGTTTTAGCCAGTAGACAGTCGGGTTTGGTAAGAATACGCCAACTCACTTTAGCGAGGAGAGCATCATTGAAATAGGTGATATCCTTAAAGCCTAACCCTCCATCTCTTTTTGTCTTTGTCATTTTATCCCAAGCAATCTAGGACATTTTCCTTTTCTCTGCAGAGGTGTCCCACCAGAAACGAGTTAGAGCTGATTGGATTCGTTTGCACAGGGACATCGGAAGTTTGAAGCATGACATGGTGTATGTTGACATGGCTGAGAGGACCGATTTCAGCATTGTAGTCTTCCCGGCAACAGATAAGCGTTTTGCAGACCAACTTACTGCCTTTTGACGTATTCTATCAATTATGAAGTTGAAGTGATCTTTCTTTTTCCTGCCAAACATTTCAGGGAGGCCTAAGTATTTACCAAGACCACCAGCTCTTTGGATTCCTAAGGATTGTTGGGCCTGGATCTTCATAGCTTCAGAGGTCTTTGACGAGAAGGTAACTGCAAATTTTCCTTTATTAATCAACTAACCCTCAGCCAATTCATATTTTCTCAAGATGTTCATCAGAAGTTTGCAACTCTTTTCATCTGATCTGCAGAAGAACATAGTGTCATCAGCGAAGAGGAGATGATTTATCCTGGGGCAACCAAGCGCAACACGGATCCCAGGTAGTTTATTCTCTTTCTGTGCATTTAAGCAGAGGCGAGATAAGACCTCACCACACATGATGAACAGATACATGGATAGTGGATCCCCTTGTCTGATTCCTCTCTGAGGAAAAACTAAACCTTGAGCAGAGCCATTTAGTAAATAGGAATAGGAAACCGTGATCACACATTGCATGATCCATTGTATCCACATCCCATGAAAGCCCATTCTTTCCATGACTACTTTGATAAAATCCCATTCAATGTGGTCATATGCCTTCTCCATGTCTGTCTTTACTGCCATATAGCAGCATTTCTTTGCATCCGAGGTTTTTAAGTAGTGTAGGATCTCATGAGTAATGAGGACATTGTCAGTGATTGCTCTCTTAGAGACCAATGCTGATTGGTTTTCGGAGATTACATTCTGGAGGATTGGTTTGAGTCTCCTAGATAGCACCTTTGAAATAATATTGTAGAACACTGAACACAGGGCTATAGGGCGATACTCAGCCAACTTCTGGGGGCTTTTTAACTTTGGGTATGAGCCTAATGTTTGTTTCATTAATCTACTTTTGCAGGCACCCTGACGAGAAGAAGTTCTGGACTTCAAGGATAATATTTGGCTCCACTGTGTCCCAGTTTGAATGGAAGAAACTATCCGAGAAACCATCTGGTCCCGGTGCTTTTTCTGCATGGATGGAGAAGCATGCAGTCTTTATTTCCATGTCAGTTGGTAGGGCCGTGAGAGAGAGGTTCATGTCCTCATAGATGCATGGTTTAATGGCTTCCCTCACTGTTTCCAGCCGGAAGCTATCTTGGGATGTGAAAAGATCATCAAAATAAGAGGTAATCACATCAAGTATCTTATTCTCCTCATAAACGGTATTTCCATCCTTGTCCTCCAAGACCGAGAACTTATTAACAGCCAACCTTCCTCTAGTTATTGAGTGAAAATATCCAGTATTCTTATCTCCTAAAGATAACCAGAGTTGTCTGCTTCTTTGTTTCCAATATTCTTCCTCTGCTTTGTAGGCCATTAGCAACTCTTTGTTAATTTTGGAGATGTTTTCCTGGATGGGAGTTGGGTTCGACAAAGCTGCGTCCAGCTGATCTTTGAGGTTTTTAGTCAAGACGCGGCTGTTTTTTACTTTTCCTTTGTCCACTTGGAGATTGCACTTCTGCAAAGCTTCAGCTTCTCCTCAACCTCCTCGTGAGCATTTTTTGACCAGATTTCCTTTATGATGGATTTGATTTCCTCATTCTCTTTTAGGCGTCTGTCATATCTAAAGATTCCCCTCTTCTTCTTTTTTGTTAGGTCCAGTTGGGTGAGCAAAGGTCGGTGGTCAGAGCCTTCAAAGCGCAAGTATTCACTGCGACTATAGGGAAAGGTTTCCGCCCATGCTCCATTTGACATAGCTCTATCTAGGCGATAGAATACAAACTGATCATTCCTCTTTCCCCTCCATGACAGGAAATTTCCAGAGTGGCGTAAGTCAAACAGGTCACATTCTGACATAAAGGAACAGATATTTACAAAGGTTCCCACATGGCGGGGGAGGTCCTCCTTGTTTTTCAGAGGCATCAATGATATCGTTAAAATTGCCTGTTAAGAACCAGGGCTCCTCTCTCGTTCGGCCCAAGGTAGTTAGTTTCCCCCATATTTCTTTACGCCTCAAACGATCTGGTTCTCCATACACAAAGGTAGTAAAGAAGCTCTTCGCTTCAAAAACTATTTTTGTATCAATATAGTTTTTGCAGCTTATCAGAATTGATAAATTCACTTCGTGTTTCCAGAATAGGGCTAAACCTCCTCCCCCAGGGCTGTGGGGTGGGATCAAAAGATGGGAAGGATAATTCATCCAAGATAAGGAGCTTAAGACTTTTTCATCTGGGTTCTTCGTCTCCATGAGGAACAGAACCTCCAGTGAGATCTTTGACTGAAACTCACGGAGGCGCTGAACTGTTATAGGGTTCCTCAGCCCACAACAGTTCCAGCTTAGTAGTTTTAAAGAAGAGGAGACGGTGGATTGTGAAAATCCACCTTCTTCTTAACCATAGCTGGGAATATGGTTCCTTGAGGCGTTCCAGCCCCAGTCTTACTACTTACCCCTCGGTGGGAGGGTCCAACATCAGAGGTAGTCCTTCTTTTTGGTGAGGATTGAATGATGCATTTGTTTCGTTTGCTTGATTTTGCACCTGCTAAACTTAGAGGGCTTCTGTTTTGTGGTTTTTGAAGGAGTGGTCTATCGCGTCTTTTCTTCCAAGGGGCACTATTTGGAGCTTGTATAACCTCCCGACGTGGTGCAACCGGATCAATTACCAGAGGGTGGGCTTCAGAAGGATTCAAGTGTTGTGGTGTGCCCTCCTGGCTAGCTGCAATTGTCGCCTCAATAATTATGTTAGCGGTTTCTGCTGTTAAGCCTTTTGCTTCACCTTGTATCACTCTACACTTCCTTGCCACGCTTTCAGTAGGGTCAGCACAGCTCCTGTATTGCACTGTAACCTCTCGGAGGGATCCCATTACCTCCTCAGTAGATGGGATGGGCCTAGGTGGAGGAGGGGTTACTTCTGCTGATGACAGATTGTGCTCCACCAGAGGTTGCCTAGTGATAGATGTTTCAGAGTTTTCAGCTCGGAATAAGGATTTCTCTCGCCAGAGAAGATTTGGTTTCTTATATCCTCCTCCAAAGTTGTGAGAAAGAGAGAGAGCGACCAGGTGATCGTGGTGGTAAAGCTGGTAGCCTTCTTTCCCACGATGCAAAGTCTCTAGAGTGAAGTCTATCAGGATTGATATCCAGAGGCCTTCTTTGGTGAGTGGACAGATCCTGGAGAGATCCTCAAGAGTGAATCTGGTGTCGAGAGTTACTCGAGAGGTTTTGTTTGGAAGAGTGGGTCCCCTGAGTTGTCTCTCGTGATCTCTGTCTGGTCTGATTGTCCTGGGGTGCCCTAAAGTTATCCCAAGATGTGTAGTAGTTCCTCTGGGGTTCATGCATAACTGAAGCACTCGGCTGGGGGTTCAGTTTCTCTTGTCTCTCAGTTGTCGCTAGGAATCCTGGGCAGAATTTCTTTTCATGGGATAATCTATTGTAGAAAGAGCAGTGGTTTTGAGGTTTTTGTATCGGAAGGAAATTCGGGCTTCACTACCATCTCTGAACTCGACTATTGTCTCCTTTGTTATAGGTTGTAAGTCATCAATAAGGACCTTAACTTTAACTGTCGAGGTTGTAATCTCTGAATCCAAGAGTTCACCGAGCTCCTCACCAATTGTTTTCACCATTTCAGGAAGCCAGAAATGTTTGGGGAGTCCTTGGATCTCAATCCAGAACGGAATCATGGATGGAAATGTCTCTGAGATGATCGGTTCCCATTTTTGGAGGATGACCATCCATTGGTCGAAGTGATAGGGCCTGTTGTCAAGAACTTTCTGCATATCTTCCTCATACTCGAAGCTGAACTGGAAACAACCTTTACCAAGATCTGAGCTTGTTGCTTTACCTCGTAGGTTCCTACAGTTTGACAGGAAAGGGAAGAGAGACCATAGTCTTTGAGCCGGTGGGTTTGTGAGTCGACCCATTAAGGTAAGAGAATTTTCCTCAATCAGTGTAGAGGTGTCAAGATCTGGAGCTCTGATTCTTTTGCAAGTAGGGGGAGAAAAACCGTTTTCAATGTTCTTTCCTTTCAGGTGATACGGTATCCTCTTGTCCATGGTTCAGAGACTTTGGTTGCAGCGGTTTAGGTTGGTGGTTGGAATGGTTCTAAGCCAGGTTACTCACTTATCAAGTGAGATTTTCAAAACAAAGGGAAGCAAGGGTAATACGGTTTGAAAAGTTCTTTGAAAAAGAGAGAAGAGAGTCAAAGGAAAATTACCTTCAGAGGAATCTGTAGTCAGCTATAGTGTCTATGAGATAGTTCGCAGGTAGCAATTCCGACGTCGGAGTAGAGAGTTTGGTTGGGAGAAAGAAAATATCCAGCGGATTTTTAGGAGTTTGGTGAAGGGATCGCTGAATATATCCGTTTTTAGACACCAGAGTTTGGTTAGATCTGGATAAAACGGGCTTTCATACTCTCTATTGTCCTCTTTGGGAAAGTGCCTGGGAGAGTTTTTCAGAGTTGGATTTCAGTATGAATTGGAAAAAGCTATCCTAGCTCGTGATCAATATGTTGTAGTTTTTGACAAACTGGTTTGTTCTTACAATTTGTTTTCATGAATAAATTTTTGCATAAGTAAATTTAATTTTATTTCAAGTGGTTTAAATTCTAATGCATATGTTTTGGATTCTAGTATTGGAAGTTTGGAACTAGACTTAATATTACTCTACTCATCGGGTCTGAGCTACATTTTAGTTAGAAGATTTAACTCGATAAAGTGACCAATATATATACTATACATAAATATATATATATATATATATATGTATGTATGTAAAGGCAAAGAAAAAAGCTGAACCAATAACCAACAAAATTGGATTCAACATTTTCAACGGAAGCTTTTAATAAACTATACATCTTTTTGGATTAACATGTGTGTAAGAAAAAAGAAGAAAACATAATTTCTAATATATTATTAATATAGTAGATAAAAACATAATATATATAAATAATTTTGAGGAATTCCTCAATTTCCACTTCTCAATTATTATATAAATTTCTATTTAAGGATTTCAAATAATGATACTCTTCCTATTCATTTTCGTTAAGCAGAAAGAGCAACTTAAGAAAGCAAACAAATTGTTTGGTTTGAATTCAGAAAACAAAAACAAAAAAACAAAAATGTTAATTGTTGTAACGCCTTTCTATTCCAGTGAGTTATAAAAGAAAAAAAAAACAATTCGAATGAAGAAAACAAACAAATTGTTTGTAACGTCTTTGATATAGTTAATTGACTGTTGACTATAAATGCTTTTAGAAAACCTTTATAAGAAGATAAACCTTTGTGCATTATAAGATGTGCCACTTATGGCTTCATGCCTTCGTTAAAGGTTACTATAGATTAGCAATACTATTGCAATAATATTCTCAAGGAATATGCTCTTGGGTCATGCACTCATGCCTAGTAAAGTCTTTTTTAATTAATTCAGACATGTAAAAAGGCTACATAGTGTTTTGAGAAAGAAACTAAATAGTAAAAAAGCAACTGAAACTAGAAGTTGAATCATAGAGACTAAAGTTACTTTAAACCCAAATTTTTGATCCATCAACCTTCGGCCACAAGTTGGTAGTGGTTTTTAGACATGAAAACATGAGTCTGAGGACGAGGAAGATTGGAGCCTTGTCCACGAGGCTGAGTTACTAGTGCAGAAGGACGTTGATTTGTCGGATAGTTAGCAAAGGTACTTTTGAAATCCGGTATATATCCTGGTGGATAACCATGTAACTTGAAATATTTTTGCACCACATGTCCAGTCTGACCGCAGTGTGTGCACACAGGACGAGATACCCTAGGACGGTAACTGTTCTGAATAGCAGCATAAGCCACATTATCATAGGGACCCGGATAAGGAACATTGTCTGGAGGAGGAGCAGAAGCTTGAAAAATCATGATATCAGGCTTTGGTGTGATTGTCTTATGTCTTTCATCAGAGGTAACCATATTGAAAGCTTCCTCACTACTTGGAATAGGCTTCAACATCATAATATGCCTGCGAGTAGACGCATATGACTCATTAAGTCCCATCAAGAATTTTGTTACTCGACTCCGTTCCTGTAACTTTTCCCATAGTGCAGCTGCATTACACTCACATTTACCATAAGTGCAGACTGGTAACTCCACATAGTTCTTATACGCTTCCCATAAGGTGACCAAGAGAGTATAATAAGAGGTGACATCTAATGATCCTTTCTGAATAGAGTTTAACTTCTGTTCTATCTCAAAAACCCTCGGCGCATCATCCTGCTTGAAACGGGACATCAGATTTTTCCAAATACCCTCTGCGGTGGAAATGAATAACAAGCTTGCTCAAATTTTCTCATCAACCGAGTTAATGATCCAAGTGGATAGGATGTCATTGCAACGTGACCAAGAACCAAAATCACGGTGATCATCAGGCGGTTTTTTCATCATTCCATCTATGAATCCTAGTTTATTCCAAACATTAAGAGCTACTCTAACTGACCTTCACCAAGAGTAGAAATCAGCTCCAGACGTAAGACGATCGGATACGATACTCATCCCCGCATGATCTGAGCTGTGCAAGAAGAACAGATTCTCATACTGATCCGTCGGAGCCATCGACACTGAACTTGTAACCGGAGTAACCATGACCGAGATCTGAAAACAAGATTGTGCGATAGGAGGCAACAACCCAAGCTTAATCCAACGAGAGACAAGCGATTAACCCCAAAAGAACTCGGGTAATCAAGGAAGAACACATAACCAATACAATCGTAACAAGATTCGCGACGAAAGATGAAAGAATCTGGAGATTGGAGGCGCTCATTGGAAACCAAAATAACGAGAATAACGAAATCAGAGCTCCAGAAGAACGATTAGAGACGAAGAGAAAGACGAATTGAAGCTCAATCGAAGGAGAAAGAGCTCGAATCGAAGATAGAAGCAAAAAAAAAGCTCAGGATCGTGATCAATGGAGTTTGAAAAAGTTTGTTACGCGGAAAAAAGAACGAGAAATTAAATTTGCTCTGATACCATATTGACTTTGATGTAAAGATTATATTTCTCATTAATCAACCACAAAACTATACAAGGAGTATTTATAGTCTCTACAAGTGTAATAGAAGAACTAAGCTAAAGGAGACTTAGTAATACTTATTAATCATAATAAGTCAATATTTTAAATTGGAAAAAGAGATCAAATCTATAGTTCTCGGGAAGATTTTCTATTCAAGATAATAATATATATAAATTACTAGTTAAAAAAATGTATCTATTGTAACTATCTCTAAATATGTATAATACAATGAGTTACTTGAAAGATTGATATAAATTTGATTAGTAAAGTAGTAGTTAATAGCAAAATAGAATTTATAAGAATAGGTGCCTCAAAACCTGAATATCAACAACATCAATACTTGGTCCAACAACAACAAAGCAAAAATATTTTTTTAAAATATATATCTTGTAGGTCACGGAACCGAGGCAAGTGTTGTGGCATGTTAACCAGTGTTTCTCATTCCTGCAGCGATACCATTGATTGTGATAAGCAAAGCATCCCTAAGCTTATTGTTATCTTCATCACGTCTTAGCCTCTTAAGAACTTCAACTTGCATCATGTTCATTGCGTTGAGATAAGGAAGTCTACTCTCAATGAGTTTCTTCAAGCTTTTATTGTTCTCCAAAAGTTTCTCATGGCCACTTATCACAAGAACGTACTTCTCAGTAGTCAAAAGTTCCTTTCTTAGCTCAGTGCCAAGTCCTCTTCTTTTCTCAGAAACAAGTTGTTCGTCGTAGTGTTTGGTTATGGGGATGTCTGCTTTAGCTAACACCATCTCTATAAGGTCAATAGTGGACTGAAAAAATGGCCATTCTTTATACATCTCTTGAAGATCATCCGCGTGGCCCTTCTCAGAGACACCTTTTAAGCCAGCCCCTACACCAAGCCAAGCTGGAAGAACAAACCTTGTTTGGGTCCAAGCAAAGACCCAAGGGATAGCTCGGAGATGTCCTATGCCACTAGAACTCTTTCTTCGCGTTGGTCGGCTTCCTATATTGAGGTAACCGAGTTCCGCTTGTGGTGTTGCCTCTTGAAAATAAGATAGAAACTCTGGGTTTTCATACACTGTGCTTCTATAGTGTTGGCAACTTATTTTGGAGATTTCTTCCATTACGTTTCGCCATTTTTCCTCTCGAGGTGGCTGAGGGGGCTTTAAGGTAGCGAGTAGAACCGCGGTTGTGTATATTTCTAGTTGCCTAACAGCCGTTTGTGGTATCCCAAATTTAGCTTGAACCATCTCACCTTGTTCAGTTGAACGCAAAGAGCCCTGGTCAAACCAATTCAATCATTATCTATAATCTAGTTTTTTCAATGTATTTAATATGGTGATAGCATTAGTACAAACCAATATTATGATCTATCAAAAAAGTTGGAAACTGACCATTACAGAGCCTGGCGGTTGGGATTGTATAGCGAGATAGGTCGGACCACCACCACGACCAATGCTTCCTCCTCGTCCATGGAACAATGTGATTTTGATTCCAAATTCATTACAAGCAGCCACAACATTTTCTTGAGCTTTGTAGAGTTCCCATGCTGCTGTAAACCGTCCAGCATCTTTTCCTGAATCAGAGTATCCAACCATCACCTGCAAGTAACATTGTTATTTAGAGGCTCCCTTAAAATGTTTGTAGTTCTTTTAAATGTTTGAAGTTACGCGTAATGTACCTCTTGGTGACCGTTGTGGTTCTTTTGTACGTGTTCCCTATACCAATCGATTGAGAATAATTTTCTTATAGAAGGACCAGCGGCTCTTAAATCATTCACCGTTTCAAAAAGAGGTACCACTCGCAGCCTATTCAAATAAATAGATAGGACTAATAAATATTTAGGCTACTCAAAATGTTACTCATGCAGAAAGTGACTGCTATAAACAAAGCATATAACAATGTAATATTTTGGTGGAGATTTGAACTCACGTTCCACCAGGGCATGGTTTTCCATGTTTGCTAGTTATAGCAAGTCGAGCATCTTTTTGCAACAGCTCCACAGCGAGGACATCACTTGCCTGCAAGTAACAATACAAATCAATGTCATTGTTTTCTTTGTTGATGAAAATGTTTATAAATAGTCCACCCATAACTTATAGCTACATTTTCATTTGGAGAAATCATACATTTGAAGCCATAGAAATAACATAAGCTCCAAGTGATTCACTTCCAAGCTCAGCAGCGACTCGGAATGTGTCCAATACTTCTTTGACGTCAGGACCAACCTACATAAATGAAAAGAAAAAAAATAGAAATTAACAAGTGGTAAACAAAACTTGAGATGACTTTCATATAGTTGTTCCTTGTAGTATACGCAATAGATATTTCATTCTGACCTCGATATATGGAGGAACAAGAGGTCGTTTCCCTTTCAGTTCTCTTGTTAAAAAATCTAATTTTTTCTCTTCATCCCATTCACTATAAGTACCCATACCCAAGTATGTTGTAATTGCATCTAAAGCTTCCGAATGTCTTGCAGATTCCTAGTAATTGAAACATACAAATTAGAGAAATATATCATTTGAATTAGATTGGCCAAAATGTTATGAAGATTTAAGGAAAAAAAAAATTCACCTGGCGTAAGTCGAGTTTCACCAAAACCATTCCAAAAGTAGAAACTCTACGGATCAAGTCAGCGAGTCGACCATCAGCTAGTACACTAGCACCAGATGATTGCTGAGAAAAATAAATGATGTTATATTATATTAAAGATGATGGATTTTTATTGAAACACCATATATTTTCAAATGGAGAGTTAGGATTGTTACCAAAGATTCGTAACAGAGGAGCAGTGGTTCAAGAAGTTGATCTGATGTTTCATAGGAGTTTAATGGGTCAAACTCACAAGGAAGACCCTCAATTAGGAGTTCAAGAAGTCTTCTTGTCTTCACAAGCTATGATCAGAAATCATTTTTTTGAAAATCAATATGTATATACATAATTCATCAAAAAAAATGGTTCAAATTTGATATTATATTATGTTGATCAATAAGCTTATGATCTTTACCTTTTCTTTTACTTCTCCAAGAACAATACGATAAGGAGCACTACTAGCTCGTTTAAGTGGAGGTGGTTCTAGTAGTTTTTGGAAACTAGTCTTCCCAACCTGAGATTCTGCGAATAGTTTCCTCTGGAAAAGAAGTTGAGAGGTAGATGAGAAAGAACCTCGGGAAGTAAGACCAAGCTGCGAACCATTGTCAGCTTTCTCCGAGTCGATTTTTGAAAAGCCTTCTTCATTATGCTTCTATATTAACAAAAAAAATAAAGAAAACATTAATAAATAAATAAAAAGACTTTTCAAGAACGGAGCAAGTCAGCAAACTATGTTCCATATACATATGTAAGCATGCTATGTTCCTTACCTGAAGATTGGGTGGCATGTAATCTGTCGTCGTAGCAATTTCAAATTTAGTATGTTGTGATTCACCAAATTCTGCAATACGATGGGATAGAAAAATATGCATGCGTGAAAAGATTCGTAGATGTTGGAATAATTTTTTTTTTTTTTTTTTTACAAAATATATATTTTACCAATGCAAGAAGGTAGGTGAGCTCTAGGTGGAAGTTGTGATGGCAGGGATGATGAACTTTGTAATTGGTTTGAGTAATTTGATTGGCCTCTGTCAGAATCTTGTCTAGAACTTCCTTCTGAGGGAGAAAACATCAAAGTTTTAAGATTTAAATAAAAATGAAACTATACGAAAAGAAAAATAAAGATATTGTAGAAATTGAAGCATTTATATACCCTTTTCAAGAATTTCATCTGCTAATCTTGAAAACCTGTCACTGCATCGATCCGTAGACAATTCGAATCTTAAGCTATCAACCTCTCTTATGTAAAGATCGATAGCCATCCACCTAGACAAGAGAGATACTTCTTTCGTTACCTGAAAAAATGATATCATAACATCTAATATTAGAAGTGAGATGTGAACTAGAGTAATAGATATTAATGACCATGATCTATTGTATCTATGTATTACCAATTGGTTTTGAACTTGAAACCGTAAAATATAACATTTAAATATCAAAATCAAGCCTAACCTTTGCCGTGACATTTGGGTTTCCATCTCTATCACCTCCCATCCAAGAACCAAATTTTATAGGAGTGCATGTTAGTGGAAGTGGCTTCCCTGTGAACTAAACAAGAACATACAAAATATCAATATTGTCTTAAGGTAAAGTAATTTTCTATTAGTCAGATTTTTCAAATATATTCTACAAATCTAAAGGTAAAGATAATTAATACCTTTTTCAATGAATTGCTAACACGACGCAGGTAATGTGGTACAGCTTTCCAAAGGGATTGCTCAACAATGTTTAGACCTGGTGAATTAAAATGTAAAACAAAAAAGACTGGTATGTCAACTTAGATTTTTTGAAATTTACAAACTAGAATAGATATAACGTACCAGCTCTAGCTTCATCAACTGGAGTAGGTTTCTGACGTCTAAGTTCATCAGTTTGCCATAGTGAAGTTATCTCCCTGACCTGTTAGTATAAGTAAGTCTTAGTTGATTAGTTATTATGCTGAGAAAATCTATATAGGGAAGATATTGAGGTGGAGAGTACCAAATCTTCAATGAGCCTTTCACGATCTTCAAGGCTGAGATCTGATCTAGTGTTATATTCTAGAAGATGCTGCAAGAAACATATAATCTCAACTCTCACGTGCTACTAAAGATGGAAACATAAACATATATGTCAACATCATTAGAAACTTACAGCAATTCTAACATGCTTGTACTGCAAGGTTCGTCGATTAATTTGAGTAGGATGAGCAGTAAGAACAATTTCGACCTCCTAGAGTGCGATTGAAACAGTAGTAACCAGTCATAAATCAAAATGGGAAAACGAAACTTAGATTGTGTTAAAAACATATTGAGACCAATTAATGAAGTTGCTAGACCTGTTTGCAAACAGTTTCGTAAAGCTCGTCTGGAGAAATTCCACTTTGCAATAGCTGGCTGAATATATCATCACAAGATCTTGCAAGTTGTGTAACGTTACGATTTTTATGCATTCTGCCAAAAATAAAAAAATGTATATATATTCAGAATCCAGTATGCATGTAAATATTTTTGTTCTAATGTATTTGAATAAAAAACTATGACCTGTGATGAGTGTCTGCAATGCCCATCAAGTTAAGAGAATGAGTGAATGTACGAGCCAATGTTAAGGCTTCCTCCAGAGGCATTTTGGATATTTCACTAGTCAGTTGCTTCTCCAAAAGGTTTGCAGTATCCTCAATACCAGCCAAACGCAAATTTAACGCACTCTGAAGCGTTTATTACAACAATGTGAGATTCCTAAAAGTGATCTACAGAGATTCAAAAGGGAACAAGTAATCGATGAATTGTTAAAGAGTATAGATAACGAATAGACAGAAAACAAAACCTGAGCAAGAATCCGTATGCGTTCGACTTTTTCCATGAATGAGTTGCCGACTTCCCTTTGTAAAACGTCGTGGAAGAGGCTACCGAGCAACTTGCAGTCATCTTCGAAGCTTTGGAATGAGATTTCCTCGGCGATATCGTCCGTCGTGTCCGTCATTGTATGGATGAAACAAAGTGATTGATTGAAGAATGGGAAGTGTTGTTGTAGTGATCAAAGTTAAATTTTTCGATGATCGATTTAATGGGTATAGAAATTACTAATTATGGTGGTCAACGTAGTAAAATATGGCGCAGTTAAATTTGTGGTGCTAGTTCTATTCCCCGTAAAAAACTGGAAGCCTATTCTTCTTTGTTTCCAAACTTTAATTTCCACTCTTTCTTCTCTAAACAACAAAACCAAAAAAAAAATGTATATTTTGGGCCGTAATTTGTAAAGAAAAGCTATATAGCTTTTAGGCAAGTTGACGCAGGTATATATGATTTAGTTAATTAATTATAAAAATTCTCTTCACAAGTTGAAAGAAAAAATAAGCAAAGAGTTTAAAAATATATATATATATATATCAAAGATTTTTTTTGATAATTTGGGAGACATTGTGACGATTCGTCAGTCACAAAATTAAACGTGGTATAAAGTGACCATAGTTTGTGTTTAGAAGAAATTAGTTAGTTGGAGCTGGAAGCTGGAGCATCTGGCTGTTTCGCTGGGACTGCATCTTCAAACACAGACAGTTTCTTGTATGACTCGTAACACTTTGCAAGAGTTGGATACGGTTCCTGTAGAAGAAATCCATACAAAATATAAACATTAAAACATACTTTTATAACAGTAAACTGTGTAACAAGAAATTTCATGAAAAAGTTTACAAATTAATAATTTACCACATCGATATTGAATTTGATCTCTGCTGCGTGGATTTGGGTTGCTAGAAAAAGATCAGCCTAGACAAAAATAATGAGAGAGGTGAGTATTTTTTTTTTCTCTTCTCGAAATCTTGGAAGAGAGGATTAATTAATTTAGAGCAAACAGAAAATACCAAGTAAACTTCATCACCAGTGGCATATTTTCCAGCGCAATTCACCAACAGTTTCTCCAGAGCTAAAAGGTAATATATGTTTGTTTATTACAAATGTGTTCTGAGTTACGTATATGCTAATGACATAGATGTTGCAGATTAAGGTAGATTAGATAGTAACAACGATTCATAGTTCATACCAGTATATCCTTTTCTTATAGCGTTATTAACCCAAGCAATCTTCTCCTCAGCATTTGTCTTTTCCTCTATATACCTCTGTACAACCCCAAATAAAAGGATGAATAATGTAATTACTAGTTTAGTTTTGGAATCTGATAAATTAAAAATCAAACTCATGTCCTTACGATAACAGCTAGGTTTTGAAGAGGCTGTATACCAGAGGAAATAATACTCGCAGCCTGAAATAATACAAAATAAAAAGAACTACATTACTTTCTTAATGCTTCTACACACGTACGGTTCTAAAATAGAAAATATATATACCTGGTAATTTAAAGCTCGTTTATGGAGGTCACGAGGTAACAAAGGTGGCTCAGGATACTTCTCATCAAGATACTGTTGATACAAAAAAAATTAAACCACACTGATTTCATGAATTTTTTTTGCTTTTAAATCCGCAAAACATATAAATATATATAGATGTTTTACGTACTAACCATTATAATGGCAAAAGAATCAGTGATCACAACATCTCCATCCACAAGCACTGGCACAGTACCCATTGGATTGATCTTCTGGAAATCTTGAGGATCAAAAACAATTTACTTGACATTAATTAAGAAGCATATATTTTTCCATAAAATCAACACACAGAAAACAAAACTTTTATGTGCTAAATTTTTTTACAAGTTTTAATTATTAAAAAACATATTTTTGCAATTGAATACAAAAAAAATTACACCAATTTATATTAAACTAATAAGTCTAATAATTAATATATTATATGTAGGAAAAGAAATAAGTCTTAAACTTGTGACATTCACACGCACTGACGCACGCACACATGCATATACACGAAAGACAAATAACGATGCTAAACACATGCAATTTTTAATCTAAAGTCCAAAGTAACTTCGAGATCTAAAAATAAAACAATAGAAAAATAGACCAGATCTAAAAATAAACCAGTTCCGCACCTGGATTGAATTGATGACCCTTGAGCAAATTCACTGCTATATACTCATACTCAATCCCTACAAAAAAAAAAAAAATCGAACAAGAAATCCACAACTCAAATAAACATAGATGGAAAAATAACAAATATTTCGAAGCAGCTTAAAATAAACCTTTTAAAGTGAGGGCTATTCGCACCCGATGGCCACACGAGCTTCTCCAGTAGGAATATAGTCTCAGCATCTCCTTCTTATCTTCGTCGGAGTAAGCCTGAAAAGAAAAGTCAACGATACAAGAGAACTTGAGTAGTTGATGAGACGATGAAGCGTTTTCAACTTATAATCAATCAAAGGTGATTAGAAGAACAAGATTAAAAACAGATGAAAACCATGAAGAAAATATGCTTTTTTCTTGGCAGAATCTTGGAGTTTGGTTATTCAGATCGTAGAAGAGGGAAGTGAAGAAGTATTGACCATGTTGGGTCAATCAATACCAAAAATAGGTAAATGGTCGTTTTGTTTATTTTTCCTTTCCCCACTTGAAACGCCGCGCGCGTAAAAGGTCAAACAATAATAATATTTGAGATTCGTAGGGTTTTGAGAAAAAAAAAAAGATTCGTAGGGTTATTAAATACATAGCCTTACAGATTCGTAGGGTTTTGACAAAACCTATATATTTTTTTCTATCACATTTCAAATAAGTAATTTTTCAACTTAGTTATGTACAGATTGGTAAGTCTTTGATGTTTTCTTAAACTTAAACTAATGTTAATTAAAATAATTTTTTTTTTGTTGAAAATTTGACCCTTTTTTTATTGGTCATGGTTGTCAAGTCCTTTTGTTAACTAAAATAGTTGGATTGTAATATTGCAAATCCGTTTTTGAGATGGTAAATTATCAATAGATTTACTGAAAAAAGTGAGAAAAGAAGTACAAATTGAAAAGCAGCATATACTTTGTGTAATCCAAAACATAAACAACACACATTTGGGCCTTTAAACAACAAATAAATGCTGAAGCAATACGACACCGTTCGACCCAAATTAACTCAACAAAAGCCAAAAAACACGACAAGAAAGGGTTTCACTTTCACTGTGTTCGACAATAATGGCGACAGGAGAAAAAGCGATACCAAGAGTCGCCGTCGTAGTTTTCATCCTCAACGGCAACTCAATCTTGTTAGGTCGTCGACGTTCCTCAATCGGCCACTCCACCTTCGCTCTTCCCGGCGGCCATCTCGAATTCGGTCTCTCTCTCTCTCTCTCTCTCTCTCTCTCTCTCTCTCTCACCCCCTCTCTCTTTTAATTTCTCCCAAATCTTGATTAAGCTGATCTTTGTTCTTTAAGCAGGTGAGAGCTTCGAAGAGTGTGCAGCGAGAGAAGTAATGGAGGAAACGGGTCTAAAGATCGAAAAGATGAAGCTCTTGACAGTTACAAACAATGTTTTCAAAGAAGCACCGAAGCCATCGCACTACGTCTCTGTTTCGATGCGTGCGGTGCTTGTGGATCCGAGTCAAGAACCGAAGAATATGGAACCGGAGAAGAGTGAAGGATGGGATTGGTATGATTGGGAGAATCTACCAACGCCTTTGTTTTGGCCACTTGAGAAGTTGTTCAAAAGTGGATTCAATCCTTTCACTCATGGTGGTTGTGGTGGAAACTGAGAGAGATCATGTATTATTATTATTATTATGAGTAAAGTTATTGATTTTGGATTGAATAAAAAGAGCATTTGGTCTAGTGGTATGATTCTCGCTTAGGGTGTGAGAGGTCCCTAGTTCAATTCTCGGAATGCCCCCTCTCTCTTCTCCTTTTATTTTAACTGTATTTTTGGTCTTTGCTTTTCCTAGTTACGAATAATCTTAAGACTTTGTTGTCGATTCGATATTTCATTATGTTTGACTGTCATCTTCTTAACTCAAACATTTGACCTCTATGAGAAAGATAAAAATGTTACAACTACAAGTTGCATAAAATAACAAAAATAGTAAGGCGACTAATCTAGGATCAAGTTGGTCCTTGTTACGGATATGACGTAGTTAAAGAACATGACAAGATTAAGATTAGTGTACGGTGTGTGTGAAGGATATGGGAACAGAAGTATATATATAAATTCAAAAGAAAGGTAACAATGCTTAATCCATCTTGATTTTTATTTGGGCATCATGAGTCATGACCTTGAACATAAAAAGGAACAAATTCAATAGTATTCATTTGATGCACGAGAGGTTATGAGTTCATTTCGCGGAATGCTCCTCTCTTTTTTGGTATTTGTTTTCCTAATACGAGTAAACCAGATTTTGTTGGTAGGTTTTTTATTTCTTCATTTGATTATCATCTTCTTAACACAAATATTAACCTCTACAACCTATAAGTTGCAACTTTTACTCACTTCTAAAACCACAAGAATTTGTTGCTTTTGTATAAAAACAAAAGATGTAATTAAGGCGACTAATATAAGATGAAGTTAATACGGATATGAACATATTTAAGAACTTGAGAAGATTAATACTAACATATGTTGGAGACCTAGCTATAGAATACATTCTTAACTAGAACTCTAGAAGTAGATATAAATTTTAAAGAAGGCTAAGAAAGCCTAATCCATTTTCTTGATCTTTATATGACCATCATAACCTTAAACATATAAATAAACATAAAAAGAAAGGAACAATTTCAAAAGTGTATATAAATTGTATGCATATACAACGAGTATATCCTATGTTGATATAATCTACAAAACAAAACCACAAATAAAATAAATTGCAATGAATAAAAAGAAATCAACTCAATTAGGAAGAGAGTCAACAAAAGAGTTGTGTCTCTGATGTGTCTGCATTTTGTAGGGTTTTAACTATAGTTTTTAGGTTTGTTTTGAGTCTTCTTAGGTCCAAGTGTGCTTTTAGAGTCTTTTTAGTCTTTTGTGAGTCTTTACAGGTCCTAGGTGATTTTGGAAGGAACCTGAGCGTTTTGGGGATGGAAACATGCATCTGGAGCCAATTGGTTGAAGACTGATCGAGCTAGAAGGCAGATGGAATGAAAGCAGAAAAAAAACGTTCCGGATCGACTGATCCTCGCGAGATCGACCAATCCCGCCCCCGACGCAATCTTTCCTTTTTCGTTTTATACCGACTTTTTAGGGATTTATTTTATTATTTTAGCACGGAGCTCGACCCCTAGAAAAAGAACTTTTACTCTACGCCATTTTTGAGCACTTGTAAGCCTGGGAGAAGATCTCTTATCCTTTCTAACCCTTTGGAGAAGAATTCTGAACCCTTTTTACTTCTTTGGCAATTCAAACATGTTTTCTTCATATTTGATTTGTGATTGTCTCTGTTCGATGTCTGAGTAGTCTTACTGTTGGGTTTCGGGTTTCAAGGGGGGTTTTATGATTCACTGATTTAGGTTGTTAGATTTGGGATTGATCTATTGAGTTCTTCATCTATTGTTGTGCTTCTTTCTTAAACTAGATTAGCCACCTAGTTTATGATCTTAGGTTAAATTCATCTAGGCATCAAAAGTGTTGTTGAATTACTTGAAAGAACATAGGTGAGCAAGGTGATCCTTAGCCAACGACAGTTGAAGTTGGGGCACCTTGTGAACATAATCGGACTAGAACCTAATGCTTGCTAGGATTGTTTAGATTCAAACGACGATTTAGGGTTCATTCAATTCCTTGCACTAGATCGTGGTTGAGTGTGCTTTGGGTTATTGATTTAACTCTAGAACAATTTGGCGCCGTTGCCGGGAACCAAAACGTTTGCCTTTGAGATTTTAGAATTGAGTATAGTCTAAGATTTCTTTTTGTTTTTACTAATTATTTTATTTTCTCTTTTTTGTAGATTAAAAAAAAAAACTGTTTTTGGGGCCATGGATTATGATGACTGGCAGCAGGAAGAGGAGACCACATTTGATGAAGACATTCTAGATGAGCATTATGTGGAGCCACCGTTTGATGAGAGTGTTCTTACACCGAATCAAAAAGTTAAGTTGGATGAGCTTTACATGGAGCATCCAACAACGACAAGGAGGAACTTAGCAGCAATGATCCGGTTGAATCTCATCTCACATCGAGCAATACTTGAAGGGAGGGAGCCCACTTTCACAGAGATTAGGGAAGCTCATGCTTGCGAAAAGGTAATATATTGGGTTCCATGGTAGACAGAGTTTCAAACCCTATTTTCCTACTGCAAGTGCACAGCAAAGAAGTAGTACTTAGGGGTCGAATCCCACGAAGACCAAATTTTACTCTATGGTTCTATTGGTTCAATTTCAAGCTAAGACAATTCAAAGTTGGGTTTGTTTGGTAACAGTAACGCAATTAAAACTGTATAAAAAGGCAATAAGCAAAACACTAGATCAGGGGTAATTCTCGGGAATTTCAGAGACAACAACTAAACAACTATTCAGGGTATAGGTTAAGTACCAGTCTAGAACTCAAACATAAATATAAACTGATCCACTGTCGTGGCATCAATGACTCTATCTGATCGATTCTATGCGGAAACGTGGAGCACGTGCTCAGACATCCGGAGCACATGCTCGGCGGTCCATAAACCCTAAACTGTCGTTTGAGCCCAGAATCGCAGACAAGCATTAAAGAACAGGAATGATAAGTTCACAAATCACCTACACATAAACTTTCGCAGGTCTAGGATAATTTGCCCACTAATGTCTTTTCTAGCAACCTATTACACTTTTGATAAATAGATAAACCTAGAATCATAGATTGGGTGATCAAATCAACCTAAGCATTAAGTCTAACAATAGTGAAGAAATTAAGCATTAATTCTACCTATTGTGTTAAGTCTAACAATATATAAAGCCCTATTTGTGTTCTGTTGCTAACCCATGAAACCCCTTTTGAAACCCCTAATCTAGCAAAGAAAACTACTCAGACATAGAGAAATGAATCATAGCAAAAGATGAGAAATTCAATGACATAAAAATAAAAAGGGTTCAGAGAATGATAAACAAGGTAGCCGCTCTTCTCCCTCACAAAACGTCGCTCAAAATCCAAAAGAAAAGAGTATATTTTCTCTCCTAAAAACCCTAGGTTAAATAGCATACAAGTAGAGAAAAAAAGGAAAGAATCCAAATCAAATCTCCCTATTAAAAATCGATCTCCTTCCTCTTTCTCTCACAAAGGATCGCCTAAAATAAGGGGAATTAGGCAGGGAATCGGCGCCTAGATGCTTGCCACGTGTCGTCATGAATCCCTAGAGTTGGGAGCATGTGCTCCTGGGTCTAAAAATCAGCTTTTCTGCTCCAATTCAACTCCTTTCTGTTCCGATTGCTCCTGCTGTTCCAATCCTTGCTTTTAGCTTCCTAGCATCTTATTATAACCTGAAAAGGACTCAAACAACTACAAAACTATCAAATAAACGGGGTCAAAGTGAGTCAAAACCGTAACATATCAACTCCCCCGGACTTAGATCTTTGTTTGTCCTCAAACAAACTCAAACCAAGCGCCAAGAGAGCCAAGGTGGGAACTCGCAAAAATCTCAGAAACCGTGAGTAGACCATGACCTGCAGACCACATGTGTTAGAACAAGCTATACCACAAACTTCTCCAGCAAACATCTCCAAAACCAGAACCATAATTGGCAATCAAACCCAGAAAAAGATCACTTTCCAGACAAAGACTCTTTACATTCAATTAAAATTGGCGTGAGCTTCTCATTAAGGGCATTAAGCTAGTGAAATCGAGACTTGGTAGATAAAAGGCTGTTTTAATGGTGGAGCTATAGAGTGTTTAGGGGTTACCATTACTTCGAAAGAGATGCAGGATATCGCACAAAATGGTAAGGGAGAGTGGACTCATTGATGTCCACAACCTCTAATCACTCTCCTCTTCTTATCTTCTCAAACTCAGCCTCTCTTTTCTCCTCAGGGTACAACGCATGCTCGGGGGTGTGTAACACTAGCTCTGGTCCCTTTCCATCATCCTTAAACGTTTTTTTTTTTTTTTTTTTTTTTTTTTTTTTTGAGACATATGAAGGATGATGGGGGATCTTCTTCTGATATTGCCCCTGGAGCATGCGGACCGTATCCTAGGCTCTCTCTCTGCTCAAAACAACTCGCGGACTCGGATTTATATAATCTCGGAGCAGGTGCTCGCTGGGTTGGAGCACGTGCTCTGTCCGTCCGGCTCTTTCCTCTTTGGTTCTCCAGCAAGAGCGAGTTAGAGATTGTGTCAGTCCTGCTCTCCCCGACCGTTTTGCACATAGCTGCACAGAATGAGAAAACAAAAATACAAGTGCAAGTGGTTTGAAAGGAGGTTAGGCTCGGGGTGGGTACTAACTTAAAATGAGCTAGCTATTCAGGATCAGCAAGATTGGCAAAATGAATAAGAAGTCCTGAATATGTGACACGTTCCCTATCCTAATGCCCAAAACGAGAAGAATTTAAATCCGGTTAGGTTCCAATAAAGTAGAGTCTAAATCTTTCCGGTGAAACCTTAATGGGATGAAGCTTTTCTGGCCAGGAGAAGGGTCCGAATGTGAAGAGGTATTAGCTCGTCTTTGTACTCTTAGTTCTGCAACAATGGTCACTAGGAAAAACGGTCAAACTCACAAATGGTTAAAAAAAACATCACAGATTTCGGTCCTGATTCCCACAAGTTTTGGTTCGACTCACATGACAAACTGACTCAATAAAAAGAAAAATAAAGAAAACAAATGTCATAGGTGACCCTCCCCCGGACTTACTTCACACCGTCTCCGGTGTGAAAATAAGCCAAAGAGAGACCCGCAAAGAAGAGAAGAAGAAGGAAGAAGAAAAGAGAGAAGGGTTTGCGATTTGGTGGATTACCTGGGCCTGGTGGGCCTGGGCCTGAAATTCATTAAACTTACCTGGCCCAATCGCTCTTCTCTTTTTCTTCTTTTGTTCTCAGTTTGCCGAGCATGTGCATCGGGTTGCTCGCGTCCGGCGAGCATGTGCTCCGCATCTTCTTCTTCTTTTTTTCTCAGTTTGCCGAGCATGTGCATCGTGTTGCTCGCGTCCGGCGAGCATGTGCTCCGCATCTTCTTCCAACATTCCTGAAACCGAAAAGAGAAGAAACTAATCCTAAAAAGAAAAAGAAAAACTCAGCAATATATACCTGGTGGGTTGCCTCCCACCCAGCGCTTGTTTTAAGTCATTAGCTTGACTCGAAAGCTCCTTAGGCAATAGGATGGTCGCCTAGGGCGAAGGTTTCACCCTTGCGTGCTCAGAGGCGGCAAGATATGGTTTCAGCCTCTGTCCATTCACCACAAATTCTCCTCTTTTTGTGTCCAGCAACACAACAGCCCCATATGGTCTAATCTCCTTGATGGTGAAGGGTCCGGACCATCGTGATCTTAGCTTTCCGGGAAACAGTTTCAGCCTAGAGTTGAACAACAAGACTTGATCATTAGGAGAAAAGGTCCTAGTGAGGATCCGCTTGTCATGGTAGGCTTTGGTACGCTCCTTGTAGAGTTTTGAGTTTTCATAGGCGAGGTGCCTAATCTCCTCTAGCTCATGCAGTTGCATCTTCCTCCTTTCATGGGCGCTCTTAGTGTCAAAGTTCAGCATTTTCACTGCCCAAGCAGCCTTGTACTCTAGCTCAACAGGAAGGTGACACGCCTTACCATACACCAAATGAAACGGTGTAGTCCCCAGGGGTGTTTTGTAGGCGGTTCTATAAGCCCATAGAGCCTCATCTAGCTTTAGAGACCAATCCTTCCTTGTTGTGTTCACTGTTTTTTGCAAAATGCTCTTGATCTCCCGGTTAGAGATCTCAACTTGGCCGCTTGTTTGTGGGTGGTAGGGGGTGGCGACCTTGTGCCTCACTCCATTCTTCTTGAGAAGACTCTCAAAGACCTTGTTAATGAAATGCGATCCACCATCGCTAATGACTACCCGTGGGACACCAAACCGTGGGAAAATAACCGACTTGAACATCTTGAGCACGGTCTTTGCATCATTGTTGGGGCTGGCCAAAGCTTCTACCCACTTGGACACGTAATCTACAGCCACCAATATGTAATCATTGTCGAATGAGTTTGGGAAAGGTCCTATGAAGTCAATTCCCCAAACATCAAATACTTCAACCTCCAAGATGAAATTCTGAGGCATCTCATTCCTCCTACTGATGTTCCCTTGTCTCTGACATGTGTCGCAAGTAGACACGAACCACTGCGCATCTCTGAATATGGTAGGCCACCAATAACCCGCTTGAAGAGCTTTGGACACGGTTTTGAAAGTATCAAAGTGTCCAGCATAGGGTGAGCTATGGCAATGAAACAAGACTCCAGGAACCTCCTCCTCAGTCACACACCTCCTGAAAACACCATCCGAGCAATGCCTATAGAGGTAAGGCTCATCCCAAAAATACCGCCTTATGTCTTTTAGGAACTTCTTCTTCTTGTTCCCCACAAACTCAGTAGGTTCTTTCTCTGCTGCTAGGTAGTTTGCATACTCTCCAAACCAAGGAAAACTCGGCTGTTTGTTGGTATCGATTGCCTTGCACGGGGTTTTCGGAGCATGTGCTCCCAGGCGGAGCATGTGCTCGGCGGGATCAAAGATGCCAATCGAGTAAACATGTTCTTCAGGAAGGCTATCATCCAAGGGTAGCTCCTCTTCTATCCTCATTCTTGACAAGTGATCTGCAACTCCGTTCTCAATACCCTTCTTGTCTTTAATCTCCAAGTCAAACTCTTGAAGCAACAAAATCCAACGAAGAAGCCTTGGTTTTGCATCCTTCTTGGTCAGTAGATACCTCAATGCTGCATGATCAGTGTGAACAACCACTTTGGAACCAACAAGGTATGATCGGAACTTCTCAAAAGCAAACACAACCGCTAAAAGTTCTTTCTCGGTTGTAGCGTACTTGCACTGAGCCTCATCCAAGGTGCGACTGGCATAGTATATCACGTGCAGCTTCTTGTCTTTTCTCTGTCCCAGAACTGCTCCCACGGCATAATCACTCGCATCAGTCATGACCTCAAAGGGAAGGTCCCAATCTGGCGGTTGTACAATCGGAGCGCTAACCAAAGCTCCTTTGATCATGTGAAAGGCCTCCAAGCAAGCAGAATCAAAATCAAACTTCACTTCCTTACACAACAGCTGGGTAAGTGGTCTTGCTATCTTGGAGAAATCCTTAATGAACCGTCTGTAGAAACCGGCGTGGCCAAGGAAACTGCGGATCCCTTTTACCGAATTAGGCGGTTGTAAACTCATCATCACCTCAACCTTGGCTTTGTCAACCTCAATCCCCTTTTCAGAAATCTTGTGTCCCAGCACTATCCCATCTCTGACCATGAAGTGGCATTTCTCCCAATTCAGCACCAGATGTTTGTCTTCACACCGCTGCAACACCCTGCACAAATTAGACAAACAAACGGAAAAGGAGCTCCCATAGACGGAGAAATCGTCCATGAAAACTTCCATTATATCCTCAATCAGGTCAGTGAAAATGGGCATCATGCATCGTTGGAAGGTCGCTGGTGCATTGCACAAGCCAAAAGGCATTCTGCGGTAAGCAAAGGTGCCGTAAGGACATGTGAATGTGGTCTTCTCTTGATCGTCGGGATGGATTGGGATCTGAAAGAAACCTGAATAGCCATCTAAGAAACAGTAGTAAGGATGGTTAGCCAATCTCTCAAGCATTTGATCAATAAACGGCAAAGGAAAATGATCCTTACGGGTTGCAGCATTAAGTTTTCTATAGTCTATGCACATGCGATGTCCCGTAACTGTCCTAGTAGGAATCAACTCATCCTTATCATTCTTAACCACTGTAATTCCACCTTTCTTAGGGACTACATGAACTAGACTAATCCAGGAACTATCAGAAATAGCATAAATTACACCCGCATCTAGAAGTTTCATTATCTCTTTCTTAACAACATCCTTTAGATTCGGGTTCAACCTCCTCTGATGTTCTACCGAAGTCATTGATTCATCTTCTAGATGTATCCTATGCATACAAAGTTCTGGTGAGATTCCTGGGATGTCATCTAGTGAATACCCTAGAACATTTCTATACTTCCTAAGTTCACAAAGGAGCAAAGCGGTCTCTACATTGTTTAGTTCAGAGTTCACTATCACGTGGTATGTAGAGTTAGGACCTAGGAATGCGTACCTTAGGCCGGCTGGAAGTGGTTTCAGATCTACCTTTGGAGCTCTTAACTCGCTCCAAGGACCGTCCGCTGATTTTACCGGAGCATGTGCTCCGGAATCCGGAGCAGGTGCTCCCCCGGCGGATTCCTCTCCTGATTGGTTCTCATCGTCTAGGCTGGCGTAAGCTACCAGTTGCTGGAACCGTGTACCTGCATCCAAAATGCGTGTAAAACCATCAGTTTCCTCATTCAAGAATCCATACTTACCCTCTGCCTTTGTCAAGGCAACCTCCAACGGGTCGAGAGTGAGAACTTCATCGGTAACCTCATGTGCAACCTCTGAACCATCATCAACCACAAAAGTCTGACCATCTATCATAGGTTTCTTGAGCAGCTTGTTCATCTCAAACCTTGCAATCATATCCCCCAGCTGGAGATCGATCGCTCCCCCTTGCACATCTATAATCGCACCAGCTGTGCATAAGAATGATCTACCTAAGATCCGGGGGTCACGTGGTTCTTCTTCAAGTTCCAGAACCACAAAGTCTGCTGGTTTAAGCGTGTCCCCTATCTGGACATGTAAATCCTCCAACATTCCTATGGGGCGCTTGGTGGATCTATCCGCGAATACTAACGAAATCCGTGTAGACTTGAACTTCGTGTATCCCAGCCTTTTAGCCATTGAATATGGCATAAGGTTCACACTGGAACCTAGATCACAGAGGGAGTTTGCAAAAATCGTTTAACCGATTCTCACGGATAAGACAAATCGCCCTGGATCATCTCTCTTCTTTAGCACTTTGTTTTGCAGCACAGCACTGCACTCTCTTGAAACCATCATCACGTTCTCTTTCTCTGACACTCTCCCAGAAACTAACCCTTTCACATATCTCTTCAAATCAGGTATCATCTGAACAGCATCAGCTAGGGGTAGTTTTACCGTCAATTCTCTCAACATCTCCTTGCACTTTGCATCCTCTAAATCCTTGCGAGATTTCTTAGGAGGAACAGGGTAAGGAACCCTAGGGGTGTACACGCGTGCAGGAGGTACCTCAGTAGGAACGGTCTGATCGGGAGTCGGGAGCACGCGCTCGTTGGATGGGAGCACATGCTCGCCGGATGCTTCGGCTTCTTTTTGACTCAACGGTGGAGTCTCAGCAACATGTTGAGGAAGGTATTCTTCAGCAATACCCTTGCCCTTGTCAATCCTAGCGGATGGTGCTTCTCTAAGGGGTAACTTCTTTCCTCCCCTTAGCTCAATCGCATTGACATACTCATTCCGCGGGTTTGCTTCCCCTTTTCCGGGCAGAGTCCCAGGAGTTCTTTTCACGGCTTCAGCAGTCTGTGCAACCTGAACATCAAGCTTCTTCACATGTGACATTAATGCCTCATACTTCCCATTAAGGTCATTGTACATGGTATCGACCTTAGCGTTGATTTCCACTGAAGCTTTTTGTTGATTCACCAAGAGTTGTTGCATCATGTTTTTCAGCTCATCCTGAGAGCTGCTAGCAGATGAAGGTCCCAACTGCTGGCTGGTGAAAGGCAGTGCTTGTTGAGCGCTTGTATATGCCTGCTGGTTCCCCCCTTGGAATCGGTTTTGAGTGGGTACAAACTGTTTGCCTTGGAAGTTGTTTGAGAAGGTTTTCTGATAACCCATCTGATTTTGAGCTCCTTTTTTGCGGATACACTTGATCCTGAGGGTTCTCCACGTTGGTGCTCCTATAGGACAAATTCAGATGGCTTCTGTAGTTCGGGTTGAAACTCTTGTTCTGCACAAAACCTTGCCCACTCACATAATTAACCTCCATCGTTTCATCCTCTCCATCACAAATCTCCTGAGCTAGCGGCATGTCTCCGGTCTCATCGACAAAATGGACAGTTTTCTGGCTCCCCTTCAGAAGAAGGTTCACCTTGGCTGTCAACTCGTCAATCTTTTGCGTATCGACACTATTGACCTTCACGGACCTGTCATACTCAGGAGCCTTGTTGCTGGAGCTTGCAGCTAGGTTCTCAATCAACTGATATGCTCCTTCCTTAGACTTTGTCATAAAATCCCCATTGCTGGCCGAGTTGAGAACGTTTCTGTAGTCCCAGTTAACTCCATCATAGAAAATGCCCAGAATTTGTTCATCACTGAATCCATGGTGCGGACACTCTCTTCGGTACTCTTTGTACCTCTCCCAAGCCTCGCAGAAGGCTTCTCCAGTGTGCTGTTGGAACGATGAAATCTTGTTCCTCAGGGCAGCGGTCTTAGCCTTGGTGTAGAAATGGTCCAGAAACGCAGACCTACACTGTTCCCATGATGTCAGAGACCCAGGTGGCAATGACTTCAGCCAACGTGAAGCTCTATCCGCAAGAGAGAAGGGAAAGAGCTTGCACTTCAGAAAGCCTGTCAGTATCCCATTTGAACCAGTGGTGCTACATATCTCCTCAAAATTCTCGATGTGGTCCATCGGAATCTCAGCTGGGAGACCGTGAAATAGGTGCTGCTTCACTAGAGAGATCATCTGTGGCTTGATCTCAAAATCTTGGTTCGGGATGGTGGGAGGAACAATCGCCGCTCGGTTGGTGTAGGACACATGCGGGTTGTCCTTGTCCCCAATGGATGGTTGCGGCGGCGCGGCTCTTTCGTGTTGAGCACGGAGCAACTGCCCCAACTGTTGTCGAAGTTGCTGCAACTCGACAGCCATATCCTCATTGTTTCTGTTGTCACCCATGTTGACGGATTGAAACTTTCTGTTCTTGCGGTTTGTTCTTTCTGCCAAAGAGAGCTCTGCGGCTGACAAAGCGACTAGTTCTTCGGTGTTGTTTCTTCTTGTAGATCTTCTTGACATGCACCTGAAACACACGCAAAGAAGAAGCAGAAAGACAAATCAGTAAGGTCTTAGTCTAGTAATTTGGCCGAAAACCAAAGGTAAAAATTTGGTCCCCGGCAATGGCGCCAAAAACTTGGTAGACAGAGTTTTAAACCCTATTTTCCTACTGCAAGTGCACAGCAAAGAAGTAGTACTTAGGGGTCGAATCCCACGAAGACCAAATTTTACTCTATGGTTCTATTGGTTCAATTTCAAGCTAAGACAATTCAAAGTTGGGTTTGTTTGGTAACAGTAACGCGATTAAAACGGTATAAAAAGGCAATAAGCAAAACACTAGATCAGGGGTAATTCTCGGGAATTTCAGAGACAGCAACTAAACAACTATTCAGGGCATAGGTTAAGTACCAGTCTAGAACTCAAACATAAATATAAACTGATCCACTATCGTGGCATCAATGACTCTATCTGATCGATTCTGTGCGGAAACGCGGAGCACATGCTCAGACATCCGGAGCACATGCTCGGCGGTCCATAAACCCTAAACTGTCATTTGAGCCCAGAATCGCAGACAAGCATTAAAGAACAGGAATGATAAGTTCACAAATCACCTACACATCAACTTTCGCAGGTCTAGGATAATTTGCCCACTAATGTCTTTTCTAGCAACCTATTACACTTTTGATGAATAGATAAACCTAGAATCATAGATTGGGTGATCAAATCAACTTAAGCATTAAGTCGAACAATAGTGAAGACAATCGATTATATAAAGCCCTATTTGTGTTCTGTTGCTAACCCATGAAACCCCTTTTGAAACCCCTAATCTAGCAAAGAAAACTACTCAGACATAGAGAAATGAATCATAGCAAAAGATGAGAAATTCAATGACATAAAAATAAAAAGGGTTCAGAGAATGATAAACAAGGTAGCCGCTCTTCTACCTCACAAAACGTCGCTCAAAATCCAAAAGAAAAGAGTATATTTTCTCTCCTAAAAACCCTAGGTTAAATAGCATACAAGTAGAGAAAAAAAAGGAAAGAATCCAAATCAAATCTCCTCCCTCTTTCTCTCACAAAAGATCGCCTAAAATAAGGGGAATTAGGCAGGGAATCGGCGCCTAGATGCTTGCCACGTGTCGTCATGAATCCGTAGAGTTGGGAGCATGTGCTCGGAAATCGGGAGCATGTGCTCCTGGGTCTAAAAATCAGCTTTTCTGCTCCAATTCAACTCTTTTCTGCTCCGATTGCTCATGCTGTTCCAATCCTTGCTTTTAGCTTCCTAGCCTCTTATTATAACCTGAAAAGGACTCAAACAACTACAAAACTATCAAATAAACAGGGTCAAAGTGAATCAAAACCGTAACATATCATTCCACCAAGCCAAATAGAAGGTACATGCGTTTCCACCCTTGAAATTCATGATTTTGAGGATATCCACATGCCATGCATTGAAGAGGTGACTTCTAGTTTGGATACTCCATTGATCATTGATGAATGCTATGATTTGATATGTGAGTCTCAACGTCTAGACATGTTAAGAGCAGAAAAACTTGCTAGGGATTATCATGAAATATGTTTTGATATTGAATATCATTGTGCTTTGAATGTTCACGATCTCGAGTTTGAGTTTTCAATGCCTGATGTATCTAGCTCTCTTCTTGAAGAATCTTACCTAGGGTGTGTTCTTGATATTGATACAATTATGCATGAAACAAAGGACCCTGAGGTGGATTATATGAATGAGGATATTGTGTTTTATGAAATTAATGGTGATGCAGTTAATTATTTTGTGAAAACCTCGTTTGAACCTGAAATTGACTTTATTTTCCCATTAAATGCATTTGATCCTCATGAGCATCCAACCATCAAGGAATATTTCAAAGTATATGCTACATTTGTAGTAAACTTCCTTGATGTGTATTTTATCGTTTTGCCATGGATAATTGTGTGTTACTTGACACATGTTGTTTATTGCATTAACAAGAGAAGGACTAAAGGTCCATTGGCTCAGCCTTTTGATACTCATGATTAACATTTTGTGTTGAGCGGTCAAGCTATAGACCTTAAATAAGCGCTTATGGGAGGCAACCCATGGAGTTTGTGCTGGCTTACCCTTTTATTTTTATTTGTCTTAGGATTTTGGTTTTGTTTTTAGGATTTATTACTATGAAATCACGTCCGGTGTTAAGTGATTACAGGAACAGGTTCCAAACGCGGAAGATGCAAAATATTTTTGTTCCATGAGCTTTGGATCGGTCGATCCTCCTTACAGATCGATCGATCCCGTTGGTTTGCTGCGGGTAACTCCAAGTTCAATAATATTGTAGATCGGTCGATCCCACCCTGAGACCGATTGGTCCCCAACCTTGCTAACACCACTCCAACACCAGATGCGTGATCACCGGTTTTTCATTCTTTTTCTTTCTTTTTATTTTTCATTTTTCTTATTTTCTTTGTGGGATTCGTCCTTTTCCTTAGCTTTGCTTTTACACCGGGACGGTGTGAAGTAAGTCCGGGGGAGGGATGTCTCCAAGTTACTAATGTCGTTTTTTTGGATTTTTCTTTTCTTTGAGTCATTTTATCGAGTCTAAAAAAAAATGTTGGGAAACTATGATCATATCTAGGAGTCTTTTACTTTGAACTAACACTCTTATGATTGTTTTAGTACTTTTGATTTTTGAATGAAGCTTGGAATGAACATGAGCAGTCTCAACACTCGCCAAGGAGAACACTAAGTTGAACCAGAAGTTGTCTCTAGCTTTGACATGACTTAACCGAACTTAATTTCTTACCTTGGGGCTTGGTATACATCGGAAAAGACTCCTCCCACGAGCCTCACGAGATATGCAATTCCTCACAAAGTATGCTTCCCCTCTCTCTTCCATTCAATACTCAGTAAAAAAAAGAGAAAAAGAAGAAGAAAGAAGAAAAGGATATAGGTAATAAAAGAAGTGAACCGAGGGTTGTGCGTAAACCCGTGCATCTTTCGGAACTCATGGAAACCTGTCCACCAGAAAAGAGCAAAGGATTGATAAAAAAAATAAAATGATACCCTAGAAAATTAGGGAGAAATCAATCCTTTGGAAGTGAGAAAAGAGAGAGGAAAGGGAGCATAAGAGGAGGTCTTGGGCGATAAAAGGTTGAAGGAGTCAATTAAGTTCAATGATCGATACTCCCATGGTAAGACCGCACTCTTTTACAAATCTGATGTAGAGAGACAACGATGGGGAGATTGAAGGTTCTCTAAGGCCGTGGAGTTCAGAGTAGGGAGTGTTGATCCTAATCATGGGCAGAGTACAGAAAGTAGTTCTTGATTTGATGTGATGAAGAGTGCAAAGAAGAGGGTCCAAAGAATATGTGAGTTTCCACTTTCAAACCTTTTCTTTGTTCTTGAGTTTTTGTCTGTTCTTGCTTGAGGACAAGCAAAGATTCAAGTCTGGGGGAATTGATGTGTCTGCATTTTGTAGGGTTTTAACTATAGTTTTTAGGTTTGTTTTGAGTCTTTTCCTAGGTCCAAGTGTGCTTTTAGAGTCCTTTTAGTCTTTTGTGAGTCTTTACAGGTCCTAAGTGACTTTGGAAGGAATCTGAGCGTTTTGGGGATGGAAACATGCATCTGGAGCCAATTGGTTGAAGACTGATCGAGCTAAAAGGCAAATGGAATGAAAGCAGAAAAAAAACGTTCTGGATCGACTGATCCTCGCGAGATCGACCAATCCCGCCCCCGATGCAATCTTTCCTTTTTCGTTTTAAACCGACTTTTTAGGGATTTATTTTATTATTTAAGCACGGGGCTCGACCCCTAGAAAAAGAACTTTTACTCTACGCCGTTTTTGAGCACTTGTAAGCCTGGGAGAAGATCTCTTATCCTTTCTAACCCTTTGGAGAAGAATTCTGAACCTTTTTTACTTCTTTGGCAATTCAAACATGTTTTCTTCATATTTGATTTGTGATTGTCTCTGTTCGATGTCTGAGTAGTCTTACTGTTGGGTTTCGGGTTTCAAGGGGGGTTTTATGATTCACTGATTTAGGTTGTTAGATTTGGGATTGATATATTGAGTTCTTCATCTATTGTTGTGCTTATTTCTTAAACTAGATTAGCCACCTATTGAGTTCTTCATCTATTGTTGTGCATCAAAAGTGTTGTTGAATTACTTGAAAGAACATAGGTGAGCAAGGTGATCCTTAGCCAACGACAATTGAAGTTGGGGCACCTTGTGAACATAATCGGACTAGAACCTAATGCTTGCTAGGATTTTTTAGATTCAAATGACGGTTTAGGGTTCATTCAATTCCTTGCATAGATAACTAACACTGCGACAGTAGATTAGTTTTATAATTGAGATTCGAGTTCAAGAACGGTTCCTAAAGCTTTCCCAACCCATCACCCACTTTCGTGATCGTAATCCTTGATTGATTCCTTCAGCCCAATACTTTCTCTTAAATTTACAAACTCTATTTATTTTCTGTTTTGTTCGGTTACTTGCAATACAAACTCTCTCTTTGCTTTAGCTATACTCGGTCTATATAATTTCATAGTGTATCGTTTGGTCTCTGAGGATTCGACCTTGAAGTGCTACGACGACACCACTAGATCGTGGTTGAGTGTGCTTTAGGTTATTGATTTAACTCTAGATCAGTCTCTTAGAACGAGCAGAAGGAGGAATGGGAACGCCTTTACGTAAGTAACCAAAGATATGGCTGTATTTAATCCCTAAGCTCTTTCTATTCTTGATCTTTATCTCTGTCGTGGCTCCGATTCTTGCGGCGGCTGTCAAAAAACTACTTGCCATCAGAAACAGAACAAGACAGCGCAGAATCATCATCGTACAACACGGAGCCATTTGGTATTCGATGTGTTCTTTTTCTTTCTCCTTTTTCTAATTTTCACTTCCACTTCGTTAATGAATAAAATAAATAATAAGTATGTATGTGACTATGAGTATATTTATAACATGTGTGTGTGTGGATTTGATTGGAAATAAGTGTTGTGGAAATGAGGGGGAAGTCGGGGAATAGTAATAAGAGAGGAGTGAAGCCTACGCTAATGAGACTTTGAATTTTTGTATTATTTTATTGTAAATTCTAAAGTTTTCAAATGTTAAGTTTTTCTCATTGTTTTAGTCGTCGTCTTCGACTTTTATTTGTATATTTTATATATGCAGAAGTCCTATTTTATGATAGGAAATAGGAATCTAGTTTGATGGGATGGTCGTTTTTTTTTCAAGATTTCATATGTATGTACAACTCCGCTGACGAAGAAGATATTTAATGGCTTTATGGACATAGTCACTATTATTTTGTTTTCTTTCGTATATTTCAACTTTTAACAGTAATTATAATTTATATCACAAGATGTACGAAATTGTAAAGAAATAATAGCTTTCGATTTCATATCAGACATCAATGTGTTTTTTTGCAGAAAAAAATTTAGATATCATCCATTAAATATCTGAAATCAAATCAAATCAAATCCTTACAAAGAATGTAATGATTCAATAACTGAAATCTTAAGGTAGACTAAATTTAGAGTACATCTTAGATACTATAAAAGACTAAAGAGAAGGACAAAAGTGGTATATAATACAAGTACGCAGTAGACTTTAGAGTAAAAGGATTAGAATTTAGAACTAAATAATAACACATGATTATTTTATTAAAACGAATATACACATCAAAGTTACTGGTATATTCATGCATAAAAGACACGTGAAAACAATGTATACCAGCTCTATCTTTTGCGTGAGAAGGTATTTTAAGAAACTAAGAAAAAAAAAAAGTAGCATGGAGGATTGACACGAATACACAGAATTTGACAATTGGCTTTCCCATAATCAACATTTTTCTTTCATTTATTCCATATTTGATTTGGATATCCACCTGATTTTTGCATATAAGTACAGACTTCTTCAAGAATTACTTTCTTTCTTTTCACCAAACTAGACCAATTTTTCTTGTCTTATGAATGTCAAAATAAAGTAAAATTTCCAACATACCTCCCACGTTTAGACACCTCTTCTACTTTGTCACATCTTTATATATATATATACTAAAAAGAAAAAAATTATATAAGAAAATCATGTTATTTAATGTTTTGTTATATGTAGCTAGCATTGAACAAAATTTACATTAATGGGGGTTAGTTGGTATGCTCTAGTCCGGACTAAAATCGGGTCAGTTTTTTATTTTTTTACCATTCACTCACTTGTTTGATATATTCAATATCAATTCCGGACCAAGTCTAAACTAATAAAATACATGTTAGTATCAAATGAACAATAATTCCATACTAAAATTTAACTATCTATCCGTTTTTTTAGTCTGCTTTAAAAATGCAATATGAAGTTTAGCATACCAAATTATTAGTACGCACTGTTTAGTATGGAATGTATGTTTTATACTTTTATGCTTGATTGGTGAATCAAAAATCGTTCGTGAAGCTCAGTGAACGAGATCGGGCTGTGTAGCCTTGACGACATCAATCTCAGGAAGGCAAAACTACGTACTAGCTAATAGCAAACAAAACGAAAGAATCAAAACAAGAGACTTATACTAGTTTGGGTGATGTTCAGGTTAAACTTTGTTTTAAAGTTGAATAAATGCATAATCGAAATTCAAAAAGATCACAGCTTATTAACTTTGCAAGTTATTGTTGTCACTAATCACGAGGACTCTAATATTTATCTGTCTTATATAGTTTGGTTCACTCTGAAAGGAACATGATCAATAAGAGCATTTCCATCAAAGATTTTTTAACCATCTACGTTACAATAGCGATAAAATATTTTAAAAAATAATAATAATAATAAAAATATATGAAATATAATTTATACTATTATAGCAGGAGTATTTTGGACCATGATTTTGTTTTGATATTAAATAAAAAAATTTAGTATTCAGTAATTATTCATACATTAGTATATCATTGAAATATAATTCTCTAACCTTTCAAATTAACTCGGATATGCAGAGATCATTTCATACCTAATTAGTTGACCCGAATATCTCTCCAAATATTTACCGTTGATTATCAAAACGAAATTCAATTTTGGCTACTAATTTTTCAAATGGTTGTAATTTAAGCCATAAATTTTGATTTCCAAATCTTACAAAATTGTTTGATTGCGAAAATTTCGTTAATTGCAAATCTAAAACAATCTTATGAGATGATCTTGCTTAAACATATACATTAAAATAATAAAAAAACGTTTAAATACATAATAAATCAAATCCAGATTTCTGATTCTTTATAAATATTTTAGGAAACAACTTTAAAAACAAGAAAAGGAAATTACAATTAATATTTGTGCATATTTTTCCTCGCAGTTTTAGGAACAAATAAATAAATCCAGTTTAATTTGGAAACAATTAACTAATTACAATTTAAAATAAAAATTAAATTACTTTGAAAGGTATTTTAAAATAATAAAGGTATTCATTATAGCCTTTATAATATAAAATTAATTAATATATAAGATATGTGAAATTAATAAAAAATAAATTCAAATTTATTTTAATGGATATATAAAATATATCTAAAATTAACTTATTTGTAAATACTCTCTAAAACACAAGATATGCAAGAGATATCTTTAAAAAGATCTTATGTAACTAATATATTTTATAATCATAAATAAAATTAATATATATTTAAAGAAAATAACTATTTCATAGATTACATTTGTTGTTTAAGAAAAAAAATTAAAAAACTCATTTTCAAAAAAACAAAAAAGAAGCAAAGAAATTTCAATTTATATTTGTATGTCTAAATAGTAGTTACCCTAAAATAAGTATTTAAAACTTTAAAATTCAATAATTATAAATGGGTGACTATATTAGATTACTATATATTTATGTAAAATTGAATATTAGTAAGTAGTTTCTTAATTTATTTACTATGAACAAATCTTATATTGCATAAGGAAATAAATTATATGTAAAAAATGGTAGCTTATACGCATAGAGTTGAGCCGGATAAGGGCCGTTCGTGTCCTTTGTTTTTGCTATAAAACCCATAAAAACAGAACCTAATAGTCCTTGTCAGATTTGTTTCGACTTTCGAGCATAGGGTTTGGTTTCAGAGGCACACAAGCGAAGATCAAATCAAGAGAGGTAAGGATCTCTCGATTTTATATGATTCGCTGTGATTGTTTGTATGTTTGTGTTTGTTGCTTATACGCGATTTGTGTGTTGTGATCACATCACAATCTAGGGGAATTAATTAATTCGAGATGGATGGTGGCGACAGTAATGGAGATCCCATGACTCTGGGATCTTTTTTCAGATCTCAATTGTATGAGATGGTGGATGATCCTTCAACTGATTCAATAGTTTCGTGGAGCGAGAGCGGCAAGAGTTTCGTCGTTTGGGATGACTCAGGGTTCCTCAAAGCTGGTTTTATGAAAGAGATCCTTGAACACGTGGGCTTCAGGAAAGTTGAAGAGTCTGATCAGAAATGGGAATATGCATGCGATTATTTCGTGAGAGGTCAGCCTGGGCTTACACCGCCTTCTGATATTTGTGGTGGCCCTGTTTTAACGCCTGGATATCTCAGAAAGATTGAGATTAAGAAACGCAGTGGAACTGGAAGAAAGCAACGACGGCCTTCTCTTTTCAAAAGAAAAATGTATGATATGGTCGATGATCCTTCAACTGATTCAATTGTCTCGTGGAGTGAGAGCGGCAAGAGTTTCATCATTTGGAAAGAAACTGAGTTCCTGAGAGATGTTCTTCCGCAACATGTGTTCTTCTTGCGATACGAGATGACATCCTTTGCCCGCTGGCTCTATGTCATGGGCTATAGGAAAGTTGAAGAATCATCTCACCAATGGGAGTTTGCTGGCGATTATCTTGTCAGAGGCGAACCTGGCGAGCCTGATTTGCCCACACCTCCATGCACTCCTGGGGGGATTATGATTACCCCATAAACTGCCAGAATCATGGAGACGAACTTTGCTTTCCAGAACAAGTATCTGGAACACCAACCTTGTAATAATGAATAATCTCTCTCTCTCTCTCTCTCTCTCTCTCTCTTGGTTCGTTAGAGTTGCTTATTTTCTTCTTTGTGGCATCATCACCAATCTCTTGTCTCTTGTGTGCTCTGTTTTTTTTTTTTTTTTTTTTTTTTTTCTTTCTCTTAATCTGTTTTAACTTCTTGTTCGATTGAAACTTTGTGTTTAGTCTATTTTGTTTTTTTAACTTATGGTTTGTAAGATGATGTGGTTCTTTCCCTTGATGGTTTTGTATTGAAATATATAGATCATTATGTAGCATTGATTTTGGTTATGTTGCCACTGTTGTCCCACTCTTGAGATAATCGAGACCGCTTAATCAAAACACGAGTGCGGATTGAGATTTTGCTTTTTCCACAAAAATTTATTTTACTGCAACAAAGTTTGACAATTGCATACAGCAACTTTTTTGATAAGAAGATTCGACTAAGATTGTGAGTCTCATGAACCAACAGACTTGAGGGTGTAGTTGACACAGATTTGTTGTTATTGTGATGTTCGTTGTTGACATCGGGAATGGTATCTGTTAAGGTTTTTCTAACCTTTCCAAGCCTCAAGCTTCTAACCTCTTTGTCATCAACGCCAATTCACAGAAACATAGCAATGCCAAATATAGAGAAGGAGAAGAGGAAATAACAGAACGAAGAAGAAAGAAGAGGAGATAGCACACAAACAATTTTTGACCCGGTTCACCGTGTTAGGATCTTTCGATCCACAACTCTATTATGAAGAAGATGGTGATTAAAGAGATAAGTGATTCACTCTAAAAAAAATACTCACTTAAGCCACTCTCAAAGGAACCCACCCCAAAGCTTACGCTTCCACCTGTTTTCTCACCCTTCTCTCACCACATTGTATCTCTTTTGCTCTCTCCTATATAAGCCACGTTTATAACATAGCTTCTAATATATGTGACACCACCTTAGAGCTTATAGGATTGACATTTATAGGCTCTCTTACTTGAGCTCATAATAACAATCTTCAAGGTTGATCCAATCTTGTTGTCATTGGTGATTTGTTACTATATATGTTCTTTAATAACAGAAAAACCAAAGAAAAGAAGCATGATTACTCCCCTCTATCCCTTTATACTTGGCTATCTTGTACCAGCAAGATATCATACCTAAATATCATCTCTATAGACTCCATAACTCAAATGATAACACAACCGTAGATAAGGCAACATAACAAACAATAGATTCCATAAGCTGTACTACAATCAACAACTAATGTCATTATTACTCTTCTTCCTCTATCTCTTCATACTTACCTCCTTGTGTAAAATCCTCTGCAAACGCCTACTAGCTTAGTCCTGTTATGCTTCTTCTTCATGCACAGCTCCCTCTGCCAAAGCCCTCTTTTCCAAGAGAGTATTGACTCTGCTGACCAAGTCATGAAATTTTGCCAAATCATCCATCTTCAACTTATCAAGATCATATTCACCAATCAGAACCAAACAATCATCAATCAAATCCATGAGATGCACCGCATTGGAAACTTGCTGAATTACCAAAGACAATACTGAGCCACGATCCACAGAGTTGAGCTATTGGAAATGAGGCTGGCTGTGGTTTGGGGATGGGCACGAGATGATGAGTGAAGATGAAGTCCCTTGAGATGCAGAGCACGTGCTGAAGGCATAGTTGTATGCGCCCCAATTTAGCATGCGAACCCAGAGGCTGAGGGTTGTCATGTCTGCCGAAACTATACAAAAGTCCAGTCATTAGGCTCTCTAGAGTTGAGCTCCTAGTTTTCCAGATCAGAAACCCAAGGTCTTCTACCTTTTGCACCTTAATCTCATCAGACACCAACACACCAAGCATGCCTATCACCCGAGAAACATAATTAGAAACCAGGGTACGCATAGTCAACTCATAACCTTCATTACACATTTGACTGAGATTTACCCTCAACACATCAATATCAGCACTCATGGTGTTGATTAACTCATGCACATGTGAAATCAATGCATCCAATTGAAGTTCCCCTTCAGCTTGGAATGGTGCTGGGTTCTTGTTTCTGGGAAAATGTAGGAAAGAGAGCCAATCTTTGGTCTCAGTTACCAGATGTTGAAGAAGAAGACGAATCCGTTCCATAGCAGTCAGAGAGGTCTCCGGGTCTCTCTAAACATGAGAAATTGAGAATCTTAGGGTTAATTTCGAAACGGCCAATATTATGTTTTCCTTTAATCATTTTTTAAAAACCGAAATTATCATATTAAGAACCATATTAAGAACCAAAATCCTAAACTTCCTTAAAACAATGGTAACAATTATTCATTATACTTATAAATCCTAAATGGAACAAATCTTCGGATCATTGAATCAAAAAGTAAATCAACAATCCATTAAAATATGAAACAATACCTAAGTAACAAATTTGAGCTTTTAATGCAATCAATAACAATAAATATAGTATTAAAACACACAAAACTAAATGGAAACTAAATTAAACATTAAATATCTAATCAAGATTTTCAAGATTTCTAACTTGCTCACCAAGATTTATTCTCCTAACCATGACTACCTCTATAAATAACCTGTAAATGGAACAACTATTGTTATTATCATAGCAATAGAGAGTTCACATTTTTTTTTATCATTAAAACATTTTCTTTCTCTCAGTTTTGATTTTTTTTAAAAAAATTGTCTAGTTTGTATAAAATATATGTTTACTATATGTAAACAAGATAATGAATACAAAAATAGAGAAGCATTAGTTTTTTTAGGTTTTTTTTATTATGCTTATGTTTCTTTTTATCATTCTCATTGATTATATTCGATTTAATTCTTCTTTTTTTTTTGTAATAATCATACTAATTATTAATTTTTTTTTGCTAAGGATTATAATTCTTAATCCTAAGTAACGTTGATTTCAATTGGGTTTCGATTTTATTTTTTTTAACAATTATAATTCTCAATCTTAATCATTATCCTACATGGATATACTGCAGGACAAATTTTATATAAATTTTATTTCTAATGTAATATAATTATTTGCATAAAAGTTTTATATAAATATTTGTAAATATATAAGTGAGTGTGAAACAAAATTTACAAGCATTCAAATTTACAAATTTGTATATTTTTAATTCAATTCTTAGTCAAACTGTTTAATTATACCATATAATATTTGAAAGCTTAAAAATAAAAAGAAATGTTAATATACAATGTTATTGACATTAATATAAATTTAAAATTTCATTAACTCACTTGGATTGGTTTGATCCTAGAATATTGATATTAGATTCTTTTTGAAAGTTAATATATATTAAGATTATGGTCCATTTACATTACCTAACTATAAACATACTTTTAAAAATGACCCAAAAATAAATGAAATGTTTAAATAGGAAGTATAAATAAATACTTTCATCCAAATACTTAGTTTGAAGTACATATTATAATGTTTTCTTGACTCTAATAAATTTATTTGCAAACCTAAAATAGTAAAACTTAATTTATAAATGTTAAACATTTCAACCAAAATCCAATGTATATTTCCAAAGTAGAAAAAACTACATTTTCATCCAAAAATAATTAATAATGTATAACTGTTATATGACATAAGAAATACTACCAAAAAATAAAACATAATTTTATTTTTAATTTTTAATTACAAAAATATATTCCCGCGGTGTATCGCGGGTTAAAACCTAGTATATTTTAATTTTGTATAATAAATAATTATACTAAATAAGGTTGATAAAAATGTAGCTTTAACCTCTACGTTATTGCAACAAGAAATCTTGAGATTTTTTTTTTAGAAAATAACAAAAAAAATATTTTCTTTGATTATCTTCCTATTATTAATTTGGAAGTACATTTGGCAAAATAACTTTTTTATTTGTAAGATTTACATAAATAAACATTTGCCATTTGGAAAAATCTCAACACTTGAAGGTATCATCTTTAATATAATCATACTCTAAAGTTAGTATCAAAAACATACCTTTAATAATTATAAAATAAATTAGTATATATGACTTAATTATTTTAGATTCTTTTAGTTCACTAAAAATTTTCAAATTCTTAAGGATCATGTTATGAAACGGGTAAGAATGTACGTAAATATGATGATACTATATAGTTTTTTTTACGAATTGGTCTATTTTACACTAATCTGAACTGGTACCAACACACAAAAAAATACAATCTATCTAAAATTATAAAATCTAAATATTAAAACAAATATAAAAATATAACATATATTTTTCGTAATAATTATTAACAAATTATCCGCCATGTAATGCGGGTTAAAAACTAGTGTTAATAGAAAAATGAATACTTATTTATTTTGTAATTTTATAAAAATATAAGAAAAATCATTATGCATGCAATCATTACCTAGTGTCAAAATAAAGTAAAGTTCCAACATACCCGTGTTTGATGATGTTATTTAGAAATGTGAACATTATATGTTAATTCAAAAAAAACATAGCTTCTTATATATGTGACACCACCTTAGAGCTTATAGCATTGACATTTATATATACGCAATCTTTAAGCATTGGATCAACCTTGTTGTCTGTTGTTGTCATTGGTGATTTGTTACTTTAGTAACAGACAAACCAAGGAAAAGAAGCATAACTACTGATTACTCCCCTCTATCTCTTCATACTTATCCTCTATCCCTTCATAACATAGCGAAATATCATCTCTATAGTACACAAGGATAAACCAAATGAAATCTGAGCAAATGGATAATGTGGGAGAGATGTAGACTCCATAACTCAAATGATAACACAACCGTAGATAAGGCGGCAACATAACACACAATTAATAGATTCCATAAGCTGTACTACACTCAACAACTAATATCATTGTGTACCACAAAAAATAAACCAAAGAAAAGAAGCATAACTACTGATTACTCTTCCTCTATCAATTCATACTTACCTCCCTCTGTAAACACCAAAACAGTCAATCTCCATATTCTGCAAGTTAACGCCTACTAGCTTAGTCCTGTTCTGCTTCTTCATCATGCACAACTCCCTCTGCAAAAGCCCTCGTTTCCAAGGTAGTATACTAGTATTGACTTTACTGAACAAGTCACGAAATTTTGTCAAATCATCCATCTTCTAAATATAAAAACAACTATAACATATATTTCCTTAATAATTAAAATAATTATTCCACGATGTAATGGAGATTAAAAACTAGTGTTAATAGAAAGAGGAACACTTGTTTATTTTGTAATTTTATAAAAATATAAGAAAAATCATTATACATTCAACCACGTCGACTAATATTTTTTTTTTGTTAAAAGGCTTTCAATTAATAAACTTAAGAAAACAGAAAAAGTTTACAGAGCCCAAGCCCATTACATTACCAATATAAATTCATTACTTTAGGGAAACCATAGTTAGGGAAATAGAACTTGAACCATAGTTAGAATTGAACCAGATGTTATAATCGAACTAGAAATTCGGTTGAGAATTTAACCGCCTAACCCCCGAACCACCTTCAATAATTGCTCGAATACAGCCAACAAAGGAAAGCGAAGAGATAGGGTTACAGATCGCATCTAGAGGTGAGTCTTTTGCTTGCCGCCTTCTATGGTGCTCTAGAGAACCAAAAATGGAGAAGTGTTAAGGATAGTTGAGGATTTGTATCACGGAAACTCGAAGCTCTGTTCCGGACCGTCAAGTCGATTTGTCGGAGAAGAAGATCAGAGGATTTAAAAACGTTTCGATGAAGGCGATGATTCCTCTCAGTCCAGATCGTGTAGATGACCACTTGCTAAGCTATCAGGAGAAGTTTCCGGGCCACCTTATCAATTCTACAATGAGTGAGGTTGTTTAGAGTCGTAGACCAATTGTTCGAAGGAGAGAAAGCACATCGCCTCGCTATTTCTGACCATATCGACCAGCTATAAGGACATTCGTAGAAGAGGTGATCCCGCGATTCAGGCATGGTTGCAAAAAGAAGACAAAGGGGATCCACCTGCAATCCCCAATGAAGAAGTCGGTCTCTTGTCGGGCAACGATTCAACACAAAAAGCCATGTAAGAAAGGAATGCTTCGGGATTCGTCCTGAGAACCAAACCACACCGTGCCAAGGGACTACAGGGTGCCTCTCCCTTAAAGTAGAGCAAATGGTGCCCGTGTTATGACGATCTCTACTTCGGTCATCGATCCACCAAAGGTAAGTATCAGGCTCATCAGTTAAGGTAAGAGTAGATAGGTCAATGTGCAGATTCACTTACGCTTCTGATCTTGCAGGAGGTAAATGCCATGTCCCTTGTCACCATAAATCTGAGAGACGAGCTCCTCTGCGAATACCAACTTGATAAAGTCCATCCTCCTGGAGGTAAGTCGTCATCTTACCTAGGTTACTTCAGTGATCAGTCCAGAATTGACATGATTTTCCATCTCCTAGTTTTACCTTGATCCACGGATATGCATCTTCTCTTATCTTCAGCAACTTATTAGCTAACCAAGAGTTCCTGTTGCTAGGCTTACGAGTCCAGAAGGAGCTTAAATTTCCAACCAAAATTTCTCTCCTGAACCAAGCTACCCAGACCGATCCAGAGCGAAAGAAGAGTAACCAGATAAGTTTTATCATACATGCCTTATTCCAGATAGACAGATCCCTAATTCCCAATTCGCCCTCTTTCTTGTCTTGTATAACCGTTTCCCATGCCACTCTAGCCGAATGATGACCTTCAGTTGTTCCTTTCCAGAGAAACGCACTGGAGAGAGAGTTCAGTATTCTAATACACTACTTCGGCAGGACTAAACTTGAGCACCAGAAATTGCATATGCCCGCGATCACCGAGTTCAACATTTGTAATCTACCAGCAAAAGAGAGTGACTTCGTTGACCAGGTATTGAAACAACCTTTTACCTTTTGTATCAGCGGTGCACAATCCAGTAAGCTCAGCTTCTTCGTACACAAAGGTACTCCCAAGTATCTGATGGGTAATTGACCATGCGTAAGTCGAGTTATACTAACGATATGATCAATTTCAGACTGGGAGAGACCAGAGGTGAAAAAACTAGTCTTGGGAAGACTTATTGCTAGTTCAGAAACTGCCTCGAACTCTTTTAGAACTTGGAGAACACTTTGCATTGAGGAGGCTGTACCATCAATGAATATCAGAAGGTCATCCGCAAAGCAAAGGTGAGTTAGTTTCAGTTCTTTACACCTGTGGCAGGCAAATAGACAGTTCATAGCGAGAACAAAGAGATATGGGGAGAGTGGATCCCCTTGGCGCAGCCCCCTGAGACCCTTGAAGTACCCATGCACATTTCTATTGAATCCAACAGAGAAAGACGGTGTACAAATGCATGCCTTAAGCCAACGTAAGTATTGCTCCAGAACTTCAATTCCTCTCAAACAACTAAAGATAAATTCCCATCGCACTGTATCAAAAGCCTTTGCTATATTAACTTTAATAGTTATTCGTTTCAACCCATTCGATTTCTGATATCCATTTACTAGTTCAGCTGCTAATAGGGTATTTTCCACCAGTAGTCTTCCAGGGATAAAAGCTGTTTGATTCTTCTTCACCAAGTCCGGAAGAACAGGCTTCAACCTCGCTACTAGTAGGTTTGAGACCACTTTGTACATTGTATTAAGACAAGAAATAGGCCAGAATTCTGAGACATGCGAAGCACCAGGGACCTTAGGTACCATTGCCAGGATGGTAGCATTAACCGCAGACGGGAGAAAAGATGTGTGGAAGAAGCGGAGAATGCTGAGAATAACCTCATGCCCCAATATTCCCCAAGAGGTTTTATAAAATGCAGAGGTAAATCCATCCGGACCAGGTGCTTTATTAGCTTTAAGTTTGAACATAACCTTCCTTATCTCATCAGGAGTTGGAACCTTTATCATTGTTTGCTTCATTTCAGGGGCGACAACTTGTGGGAGGACAGCAGGTGCTAGAAGAGTTTTGAAGTGGTTTACCGCCAGGATGCTCATTTCCAAAGGATCATCAACTATGGTTCCAGAGAGGGTGGAAAACGATCAAATAGCATTGAAAGCATTCCTCATCTGCATAATACGATGAAAGTAGGTAGTGTTCAGGTCTCCTTCTTTAAGCCAATTGATTCTAGACCTTTGCCTAAATTACGCTTCCTCAACTTTTCACAGAAACTCCCATCTTGAGTGTAATTCTTTTTCTTGTTGATACAGGTCGTGAGAGGGGTTTACCAGGGCTTGTACCTGCACATTTTGCAATAAAACGTTAGTCTCTCGCACTCTAATCTGAATATCTGAAAAGTTCTCACGAGAAAGTGTTTTTAATTCTCTTTTTAATATTTTTTGCTTTGCACTCAAGGTGGACAAACAGGGCTCCTGAGGAGATATGCTTCCAGCCTGATTCCAAGCAGTTCCAACCGTAACAAGGAAGTTAGGGTGCTTGGTTAGGAAATTGAAAAACTTAAAAGGTTTGGTTCCGGCTGAGGGAAGAGGGCCAAAAAGGTTAAGGCAACTAGGGGAATGGTCTGAGATATCTGGCGCCAGGAAAGAGACTGCACTATCTAGGTAAGAGGAAAGCCAATGATTGTTGGCAAGAACACGGTCAAGCTTCTTTGATATAGGGTTTAATGGGTTTTTATTGGTCCAGGTGAAAATAGGGCCAGAGAAACGCAGGTCAAACATCTCAAGCTGCAACAAACAATCACGGAGCTCCATCATGCGAGTAGTGAAATGGTTAACAGTCTGCGTGGAGTGCTCTGCTGGGTGAATAATTTGATTGAAGTCTCCACAAAGGATTCAAGGAATGGAATCAAGTGAAAAATTCTGTTGGAGTCTCAGCAGTTCACACTAGAGGTCAGTACGATCCTCACTTTGGTTGGGTGCATATATGAATGTATAATAGAAACGATGACCACCTTGAAGTGAAATTTCACAAGTGAGTAGGTGATTGGACTGATGGAGGACAGAGACTGAGACCGGCGCTTTCCAAATGACTACAATCCTACCATCCTCATGCGAGTTGTGATTAGAGGTAAAATTCCATCCAGGTAAGGCCTTGTTCATAACACGGTTCAAGTTTGGTTCCTTAATATGAGTTTCTAGAAGAGCTCCAAAAATAGGCTTATTAGTAGCAAGCCAAGTAGCAAAAGGCCGATGCTTATCCGTATCATTAAAACCACGGATATTCCACCAAAAAGATTTTATATACATAGGGAAAGGGAAACGATTACTGACTAAGAGGAGTTCCTCCAGGAGGTGGAGGGTTTTCCCCAGAGGAAGAGTCTAGAGGGTTTAGAGTTGGTGTGTCAATAACCATATCAATAATGGGGTCAGCTGAGACTGAAGTGGGGAGAGAACAATGAGGTTGAGGAAAGGGTGGAGGTGGTGGTTTGAGAGGATTTTGAGGGAGAGAACTATTGAGAGGAGATGCTAAAACATCGTAAGGATTGTGAATAGCGATTTCAGAAGGAGGAGGAAGGGTTGAAAGTTTAGGTTTAGTTTGTTTTGGGAATGAGTGGGGTTTAAGCGAATGAGTTGTTTGACTTGCAGGTGGCTGGTGAACACTAGGTAACGAGACAGAAGAGAGAGAGACACTAGCAGGTCTACCAGAGTCAACCAGAACTTCACCATTAAGCTCAGAAACTGGACCTTTAGAGCAACCAACCTCTTCAACAACCGGAAGTGGATCAGAAACAATCTTTCCTTTACCCTTCTTGACCACAGGAGGAACCGTTGGTAAGTCTTTAGTTTGCTTTTCCTGAGTCCATGAGGGTGTCACGAGTGGGCAATAGCGAATAACATGTCCTATTTCTTTGCAGTGAGAGCATGTAGGTGGAACCCAAGGGTACTCGACTTCAATGGAGATAACCTCACCATTCTCCCTTTCTATTTCAACTGACGAAGGCAGAGGCTCATTTAAGTTCCTTTCAACCTTGACATGGGCAACAAATAAGCTTACTAAATTATTAGTGAACTCATCCATTTCCTTAGCCTCTCCGACCAAACCAGCAACTAAGTATATGCCTTTGTGATGCATCAGGTCGAACGACATACTTTTAAGGTGAGCCCAAATAGGTATTGCATCAAGATCCGTACTCTCACCACCTGAAGAATCCCATTGGGCCACAAGGAACATACACTCACCAATATACCACATTTTCTTCTCAAGGACTTTTTTCCTCAAATACTCATTAGGAACTCACACCAGCATAGTGTTGTTCTCGTGATTAAGGTGAATCTCAAGCCTTTTACCTCTGCCCCAAATGTGAGTGATTACACTTTGGATATGCTTGTATGTAGGTAGCCTTCCTTTAAACCGCCCAATTATAAAGTCTTTACGGATGTCAGCTCCTTCCTGGAAGACTGTGTCAGGGATGCAGACGCGAGGCTTGCCAGCTGAAGAGTATGCAATTGGTGCCAACCGGATAAGTGATATATCATCTGTAATTTTCAGCTTATGAGCTAGAGTTTTCGGTGGAATACTAGAGGAAGTGGAAGGTTGTGGAACCTGCTGATGAGCAGTTTTTACAGGCTTAGTGACAGTTGGATCTGAGGAGGGAAGAGGGATAGGAGAGGCTAAGAGAGAGGCAGGGACAGCTAGTGTCGGCAATGGCTGTTCCACAGGAGACATGACACCAACAGCTTGTTGTGATGGAGTACCCGCCGCCACAACCGAACCCGGAGCCAATATCACCTCTGGGAGTATAACAGCATGCGAAACCACTTCGCCTGCTTGCGAGGAAGTACAGTCTCTTGTATTACTAATATAACGGCGAGCTACCTTTGGTGGGGAGGTACCAAGTAACCCGTCAGTTTGCGTCGGAGTTTTTGCTATAGTATCAACAGATCTAGAGATTTGCCCCAAATTTTTGTAGTACAAATCAAGAATCGCCTGTGCCTAAGGATTCACCACCACAGGAGTAGATTTATGCTGAGCAGGGAGCAGCAGCGGGGAGAAAGGAGCAGCAGCGGGGAGAAAGAGGAGCAGCAGCGGGGAGAAAGGAGAAAGTGGGGGGGAATCAGAAAGGGATGGGAGGGGAGTATGGTCAGAAGGGTCAGAAGGGAAAGGTGGGGGACAATTGGAACTGCCTTCAACCGAGGTTGAAGGAGGAATCGGGCTGGAAGTACGCTCGCTAGGGCACCAGCAGTTCGCCATCACTTTAACTATTCTTATGTTAAAGCGTTCTAAAATCACGTTATCTTTTTAATAGTTATTCGTTTCAACCCATTCGATTTCTGATATAACGTCGACTAATACTTAGTGTCAAAATAAAGCAAAGTTCCAACATAGGCGTGTTTGATGATGTTATTTAGGAATGTGAACATCATATGTTAATTCAAAAATATATTTAGCTTAGCCTTTTTTATATTTACTTTTGTCAACATGATTTTGATATGGTAAAACCAATTAAGAGAATAAATATTACTATATTAGCATATATAGTCATCAATATGTGTTAATATCTATATTATTATTTTCACAGCATTTTTCATAAGAAGGTTTGGAGTTCAAACTTATTTATAGACAACTCCCGCAGAAAACCGCAGACTTAACTTTTTTTGCTGAAAATTTGTAATAATTTATTTTGGTTTGTGATTAAAAATTTGTTGCTTATATTATATTTTTTGTATTTTAAAAATGTTTATTGAAAACCTGTTAATAAAATATTTGCATGTAATGAATAAATTATTTAAATTTTTGTCAGTTAAACGAAATCTTTGCTATAATTGTGAAGTAAGTAAAAACGAAATCTTATCTATTAGTTTTTTTAAGTACAAATTAGTTTTGATGTGTCCCTATTTTCGTTTATTTGATGTGTCCCTATTTTCGTTTTTTAATTAAAAATAATTATTTAATTAATATTTAATTTTAATTTATTTTTTCTAATGGCAATTGAATGTAATTTTTTACACATTTTAAGATTAGTTTTTTATTTGTACTTCTCAACTAGATTTTAATCCGCGGTATACCGCGGGAATATTATTTTTATTATAATTTATATTTTATGTTGTATCTATTTGTTAAATATTAGATGTCTTGTAAATAGAGAAAAAACTAAATTTTACGGTTGTTGTGCGGCTAAATATTTATATTATTTTTTTAACCCGCAATACACTTAATGACCATTTGTTTGTTATATTTAGTTTGTTTTGTTTAGTGTTTGATATTCTATTTTGATTTTTAATTATTATAACAAAAAATAATGGATCTAAATACATAATCAGTAATTTATACGTTGTGATTAAGTCACATTTTCCCTAATGATTTAATTATTTTATACAATCTTAGATAAATCAACTTGATTTTATGTCAAATATTCTAATATTAGTAGTGTTGATAAATAATTAAATGAGGATTTAACCCATGTTAATACAAATTTAATAATATTTTATTAATTCCAACATGTCCTCTTTATAACTCATCTACTATATAACCACATTATATAGTATTTTAAACCTTTTAATTTTACAGATTCGTAATAGTTAAAAAAATTATTAAGTTTATCTATATTAATTATAATATTTAAATAAATGTCAATCGAAAATTTTCTTACGTTAACAATCAAAGCTCACAGGTTTTGGAAAACAAAATGGGAATCAAATTGTTGTTTTCTTTGTTTGCGAAAAATTCAGATATTGAACATCTCAAAACACAACAGAATGTGTAGTTAAATATATGAGAGTTTTTATTTCCATATTGATTGCTGTTATTTTTTAGTTGAAATGAAATGTAAACTATTTAGGAAACAAAATCTGGAGTAATATTAGTTTTGGAAAAAATTTAGGGGTTAATGTTGTAAAATAAATTTTTAAATAAACAAAACTTAAAAGGCATAATACAAAATGTACTTCAAAAATGTTAATATAGATTTAGGAAACAAAATCTGCAGTAATGTTAGTTTTGGAAAAAATTTAGGGGTTTATGTTGTAAAATAACTTTTTAAATAAACAAAACTTAAAAGGCATAACACCAAATGTACTTCAAAAATGTTAATATAGATTAATATAGTAGGATGCCATTGTAATTAAAACATTTAATACAAAAAAAAAATTAAAAATCAAATTAGGATAATCGAGTATGTAAATACATATTTTCCGAAATATCTGAACAACATCAATTTCTGTTTTCCTTTTTAATTACAAGTTTTAAAATGTTTGAATGAAAAAAGATTCTATAGTACCTTACCTTATTCAATTTTGATTTTCCATAATTGGTTTGACATTATACAGTAAAACCTCTATAAATTAATACTCTATAAATTAATAAACACTATAAATTAATAAATTTTGCTGGTCCCAAGTCGGGCCAGTGTTTAAATTAACAATATTCGATAAGATAATAAGATAATAATTTTTTCGAAATCTCCTTATGAAATATGTTTCCATAATATCATAAATTAATAATTATGTAAATTTATATATATATATATATATATATATATACTGATATAATAGTGTATGTTTCTCCTAAAGCTCAATTCTATAGAACAATTGTAATGTTGTATTTTCAACCTATAATAATATCTCTAAAATATTTTATAACATGTCATACAAATAATTAAAATTTAAAGTTTTAATTTTTAGATATGCATCATTTACAATTTGATAATTTGACAGATTATTAAAATAGGAGAATTGATATTATTATTCATAGATTTGAATTTATGTGTCTCATGTGTATAAGTCAATTTGTCTATAATATTTGTAATTTATTGTAATAGTGCTTTCTAAATATTACAAGTTCAATTCCTAAACCATAAAATTTATAACATCCGAAAGTTTAATCTTATTTTGTTATAGTTTTTCCAATTCATAATTTTTTTAAAAATAAACAATTAAAAATATATCTATAAATTAATAATTATTAATTTACACTATAAAATAATAATTATTAATTTATAGATAAATTAATATCACTATAAATTAATAAAATGTCTTAGTCCCAACATTATTAATTTATAGAGGTTTTACTGTACATGTTTTCCATTATACATAAATTGTTTAATGTTTTCTATGTTAAAATGGATAGAGCAATTGATGTCAAAATGGATAGAAAAAAATATAAAAATAAACTAATAATGTATGATTTTATTATACTATATATATATTGTTAACCTCCACAAAATGATATATGTTTTTTGACTAAAAAAGATTTGTGTAAATACAGATTTTAGCAATTTAACATATGCACAATACTAAAAACAACAATAATTTATGGAAAATTTTATTTATCCACGAGTCCAAACCTAAACTAAAAATAATCATAAGTATGTGATGGTAATTAGGTTAATATTTGTACACTTATATATTTTTGTGGGTTTGTCTAAAAACACAAACAAAATATTTTAAAACTTAATTTTATATGAAATGAGTTAAAAATCAACACTAAACCGCTCCATCATACTCATAGACAAGACTAACTAATTTCAAATTGTGAATAAAATTTAAATCATTTTATACTAACTACAAAGATGTTTACTTTCACAACAACTAATTTTGATTGATTAAATTCCAAAATAAAAGAATTTTGATTAATTAAATTTCAAAAGAAAATAATAATTTTTAAATAGATAAAGAAAATAAAATTACAAATATCTCAATATTATTGTAAAAAAGTTTTTAAACATATATTTAATCCAACATAATGTTTTTTTAGTAAGTTATATAAAATATACAAAAATACATAATCACGCGGTATACCGCGGGTTAAAATCTAGTTATTGCTGAAAACTAATCAAAAGACTACTTAAAAGTAATTAATTTCACGTACATATACAATATATATGTGTGTGTGTTTAGTACAATATATATAGTAAATGTGTACATATACAATATATATGTGTGTGTGTTTAGTACAATATATATAGTAAATGTGTGTCATCTTAAGCTATTGAGTTATATTGATACTTATCTTCAATAATAATATATATATATATATATATATATATATTGATACACAAAAGTCTAGTCATTAGAGCATCACCATCGGTAATTCTCTGAAAATAGATTCTAAAAAAATATTTTAATGTAATAATATTATTTAATTTAAAATTTGTTTGTTTTAAAAAAACCAACTAATCAACTTATGACATATAATGACAGGGAGGTCTCAGCGTGTCTATGCAGAGACATTGTGTCTTCTACGACATGTCTATCAAACACCAACACATCCAACATGTCTATCATCTGAGAAACATATTAGAAACCAGGGTGCGCATATTCAATTCATAACTTTCATTACACATTCGACTGAGATTTTCCCTCAACACATCAATGTCAGCACTGAGTGTGTTGATTAACTCATGGACATGTGAAATCAATGGAATCAATTGAAGTTTCTCTTCTGGAAGGCGCAGGACACATAGCCAATCTTTGGTCTCAGTTACCAGGTATTGAAGAAGAACACGAATCTGTTCCATAGCAGTCAAAGAGGTCTCCGGGTCTCTTTAAACATGAGAGAATCTTAGGGTTAATTTCAAAACAGCAAAAACGATAATCGAACAAGGTAATAAACAATAACATGTACCTATAGATAACGATTGACTAGATTTCTGATAATATCGATTTCGGCATGTTGAAGCGACCAAATACGAATTCTTGCGGCGTCTATTTGAAAATGCATTTCCAGAAAATTCAAGAGAGAGAGAGAGAAAGAAAGAGAGTGAGAGTGAAGAATTTGTGTTAATCCACAGTACACGAAAACCTGCGTTTAGCGTCTATCACTTGTGACTCTTTATTCAGTCGCAAAAAATAACGACCACTTAGCGATTCATTTACGACTGTTTCCCGACCAAATTTACAGAAGAAGCAAAACAGTCGCACATTTACGACGGAAACATTATAGTCGCAAAACAATCGCATTTTGAGACTGTTCAGTGACAGTAATTTATAAAAAAACAAAAAGTCACAAATTAGCAACGATTTTGTAACGAATACTCCGGTCACAAGTTTATTTATCGATAACTTGCTAACTCCTATTTTTTTGCGACGAATGTGCTACAACATGTGCGACTTATTTGCAACTCTTTTGCGACTGTTTAGCGTCTAACACCTGAATTAGATACTGGTTTGCGACTTCTTAGCAACTCTCGATTTTTTTAATTTGAAATTTCACATTAGAGAAATGTTAACATGTTTCTATACACATTTCCACTTTGAATTGATCAATATCAGTCATATAAACTTTGTCAAAGCTTTCCATTTCAGTACTTAGACACAAAAATTTCATAATATCTAAATCATTGTAAAGAGTACATGTTATTTCATAAGAAGGTTTCTAATTTTATGAAAATTGCAAAACAAAGATATGAAAACAATATTTAAAGGTCATAAACTATTTCATATATTCTATAAGACAATCATGAGTCCATATTGTTGATTGATATCAATACAACTGGACAAAAATGATAGATTCCAAAAATTTATATTGTGACTAAAGTCGGAGAGTCACAATAGGGTAACAATTTGCTACTAACTTGTTACTAACTTTGCGACTCTTGTTTTTTGCGACTATCTTGCTACTAACTTTGCAATGATTTCCCTACCCTTTTATGAACATTGTGTTACTCTATTTGACCATTTTATTATTTTTTGCCAAGGTTTAGGCGGGTAATATTCCCCTTTTGCGACTACTTTGCGACTCCTCTTCGTTAATTACTAGGCAAAGAACACAACAATCTCTATTCTTTCTCTCTTTCTATTTTTTGACTAATTGTCGAAAACCTCTCACATCTCTCTTCTTTCTCCTCTCGAATCTCTCCTCTTGTCCTCTCAAATCGATCAAATCTCTCCTCTTCTCCTCTCAAATCTCTCCTCTTTCTCAACTCTCTCTAATGGCTGGTAGGGGCCGTGGAGGCATATCCGCTGGAGGTGTTAGGGGGCGCGGAGGCAGATCCACTGGAGGTGTTAGGGTTTACAATTGTGCGAGTACAACGGAACCCAGTTCTGCCACAGTTAATCAGGCCTCCAATGGTGGGACTTCACGCGGAGGTCGAAGTGGTGTCGGAACGTCATCTCACTCATCAAATTCATCAGGCTCTCAGTCCGCGACTAATTCAAATAGAACTATATCGTCCCAGTTTCCGCTGAGGACACAACAATCGCCTCCTGCTTCTCAACCACCGCGGGTTGCTTCTCAACCATCGCGGGTTGGTTCTCAACCACCGCGTCTTGCTCCTCAACCACCGCCTCCTGTTCCTCCACTCATACAAGAACAACCAGACCTAAACATGGAAGAGGATTACGAAGAAGAAAACCTGCCGAAGAAGAAAACCCTATCCCTAGTCCAGCCGAACACGACTACCAAGATTTGTTAGATGATATGCTAGCTCTTCCAGGCTGACAACATCTCCTAGTTCTGTCTGTCGATCCCATCCCCGATGTTGAGACTCTATGGTAATTTCTCTTTGCTCTTAGTGTTAGGTTGATTGTTTGGTAGGTTGGGATTGATTGTTTGTTTTGAGATTGAGATTGTTTGTTTTGTTGATTAAGTTGAGATTGAGATTGAGATTGTTTTTTTTGTTTTGAGATTGAGATTGAGATTGTTCTCTTTGCTCTTAGTGGTAGGTTGAGATTGATTGTTTTGTTGATTAAGTTAGAGGTTGTGTTTGATTGTTTGGTTAAGACTAATTGTGTTAATTTGTATTGGTCAAGACTGATTGTGTTTGTTTTGTGACAGGTTTAACAGACACAAAGAAAAAATTTCTCGGGTGATTTCTGGAATATTTAGAAGGAAATTCAATGGTCCTTACTACAGCTGGAAGGTTACTCCTAGACCCATTCAAGAGAGATATTTCAGGACATTTGCGGTAATGTCTTATAGCTTTCAAAGTTTTATTATCTCTCATAACTAACTTAGTATCATCACTAACTTAACTCAATTGTAATATGTAGCGGAAGTTTTATTGGGATACTGGGATTACGGAGCTTGTTAGAGAGGGGTTCTTAAAGATAGCCAAGAAACGAATGAAAGGCATTGTTAGTCAAGCTAAAAGCAGGGGTAAACAACATGTTTGGATCACCAGTGCAGAACTGTGGGCTGAGATGTGTGATCATTTGAACGAACCTAATGTAATGGGAGCTCAAATGCCTCGCAGTGCAGAAACTCCGATCGTGGTGGTCTCGGAGTCCACAAACACATTGCCGGTCAGAAATCATATGTGCAAGTTCATCAAGAAATGGTAATTTAACATTTCTTCCATGATTTTAACACCCTAAACACCTTGCTTCCATGATTATAACACCATAAACACCTTGTTTCCATGATTTTAACATTTCACAATTTCTTTGTAGGAAGAAGAATTGGGCCGTCCGGTATCATTTGCCGAAGTGTTCATGAAGACACATACTCGAGCTGACGGATCGTTTGTTGATCAAAAAACTAAACAAGTAGCTGAGACTTATGAGAAAACATTAGAGGAGAGACTGTGTGAAGTGGACGATGATGGTCCAGAAAATTCAGGGAATTCTTCTAAATGTTCAACTCATCATACTCTCAGCATTGATGAAAAGAATGATATATTTCTTAAGGTAACTCCTTAGTTTCTTTATTTTGATGAGTGTGTATGATTATTCTTAATGGTATCTTTCTTTATTTTGATGAAAAGAATGAGTATTTTCCTTTCTTAATCCATATGTTAGTTTTCTTAATCCGTATGGTTTCTTTATTTGCTGAGCATTTTGATTTCTTAAGACTTGTTTCTAGCCTTGATGTTTTTGTTTTAGTGTACTCAAACATATGCGAAGGGAAACTTTTTTGGTCTTGGATCTCTTGTTGAGACACTTAGGAAAGGGAAAAGGAAGGAAAGCTATGTAGAATCTTCTCCACCATCACTTCTCGAGCTTCATGAACAACTTCGCAAGAAGATAGCTCATCTAGATGCTGAGAATGCCCGACGTGAGAAGGAGCATCAAGAGCTTCTCATCTACATGAAAGAGAAAGATCCAGCATATGATACTATTATTGCTTCCTTGCGACCAAGAGTACCAGCAACAACACCAGCAACCACACCTGAAGATATCATACCACCAGCCACCGTGTCAGGTACTCACCAGCCACCGCCTTAGACACAATACCAGCCACCACATCCCCTTTCTCCACTTACTCCAAGTTCTAAACATTGTCTTTTCTAAAAAAACATGAATTGCTTGTTTGAGACTTTTTACTTGTTTTTGCTTTAGGATGATCTTTTTGGTTAATACAATGATTATGCTAATCTTTATGTTTAATGAATGATTATGATATCTTTTGTGGTAATTCGGTTTTCAATTTTAATTTATTGTGATTCATTCCAAATTTGATAGATAAAACAGGTTTATTATATGCTAAAATGTCACCAAATTGCGACCAAATTTATTTCTATGAAATTATCAGACTAGTGGCAAAATGGTTACTAATAAACGAGGACTATTTTGCGACGACAGCAAGGAGTTTGAAAATGGTCACACAATTTAGTCACTAACTTGCGACTGACTTGTAACTACTTTTACGACCGAAGCTTTCTAATATAAAGAGTCTGTAAAGAGTCGCTTATTAGCGACTATATAAGGGGAGTCATAATTCCGTTTTAAAATTGCGACCATTTTGAGACACCTAAATTTTGCGACCATTTTTTAGCGACTATCTGAAATAGTCGCGTAGTAGTCGCAAAGTAGGTTTTTGCGACGGTTTAGCGACGATTGTTGGAGTCGCTAAACGCTTGTTTTCTTGTAGTGCGATTCCTAAAAAAATCTTACGAGTTCGAAGTTTCACGAGGAAGAAGACAACGACGACATATATATTGGGATTTTAATTTAAAATATTTTCTATCAATATAAATTCTTGAGTTCAAATAAAATCATTCAAGCTTTTGAGTATAAATCTATAAAAACACTAAACTTACTTTACTAAAAAATATACAAAATATATATTATCGAAGATAATTTTTCTTTGTTATATCTATTTACGCGAGATTTTGGTTTATTTTTTTTATCAATAAAAATCATTATATATATATATAATCATTTGAAGTTTAAAAGATAAATCTAAATGTTTTCTTGGCAAATCAACAATATCTTAGATGGTAACAAAAAAATGACTTAATTAAAAACGTCAGTGGAAGAGTCGTTAATCTTCTAACCTTTTATTTCTAGAAGAGTTCATTCCATATTCATATCTCATGAAAACATATTTTAAAAAGTCCTAACGTCGAATGTCGATCGTTGGGCTAATTATAGAGATCATTTAAACATATCTATATCCCATATTTTTAAATTTTTTTTTGAATTTAATGTTAAATTATATTCAAACAAAAAATAACAATTGTACAACTAGTGCAGCGGTTGTTTGAACAAACATATAGAGTTTAAACTACATTAAGAGGAAAAAGTTGTCAGAGTCTTGTTTGAAACTAAGCCTGAAGACCATTATCGAACCGCCTATCCCCTTGTCGTTGAATAGCCAATATCTGATCCTAAACTTGGTGATCAATCCAATTGATTAACTGCCCTGGAGTTTGAGGGTTTTGACCATGTCGATATCCCATATTAAATACAAATATACAAAGTTTCATGAACATTTTTAGTTTTATGTCGCTATAACAGGATTGTCCAATTGCATCACCTGCCATAATAGAATTTTTAACCAAATTAAAAATTTCTAAGTTTTGGAATATGATTATTTTTTGGTTAAAATTTGAATAATAACATTATTACTAAAACAAATTCATAGTATTGTTTTTTACTATTTTTTACTTTATGTTACTTAATTTATTTTTATATAGTTATTATTTTTATTATTTACTAAAAAATATTTATTTTATTGTTTTTAGTAATTTAAAAACAAGTGATTCATTTTTAGTAATTTATTTTTAGCAAGTGTTAGGTTACTATGGGCTTTTTCCATTGTATTTTAGCAAGTGTTAGGTTATATTACAAACCCTTTGATTCAAAACGAGGGATTTTAATATTTATCTGCCTTGACTCTCTTACATTGGTTCACTCCAAAAGGAACATGTTCACTAAGGTTCTTGATCTCATCTCCGTTATAACACAGATTAGGGTTCCCCCAAACACCAAGTCTCCTTCCCATCCTCTCATAAAACTTCCTAGAGAATTCCAACTCTCCGCTGATGTTATTTCCATTCACGTAGAGAGCGCTGAGACTAGGCATTTTGGTTTCCATTTGCGGAATGAGTTTGCCTCCGAGATGGTTGTTGCTCAGACCTAAAAACCTCAGTTTCTTGAGCTCCAAGATTGAACCAGGAATCTCCCCTGTTAATCCTGTGTTGGAGAGGTCTAGAACCACCAAATTCTTCAGATTTCTCCACTCTAATCTTGTCAAGTCCCCGACGAGGCGGTTATTGGACAGGACCAGCTCTACCAAAGAACCCATCTCTTGGATCTCTTTAGTCAATCCACCTGAGAATCTGTTGTTTCTAAGGTCCAAAAGAGTCAGATTCTTTAAGTACTGTAGCTCTCTAGGTAACTTTCCTTCCAAGTAATTGTTACTGACGTCAAGTTTCAGCAGTGAATTCAATCCTCCAACGCTTAAGGGCAACGACCCGGATAAGACGTTCCGGCTCAAATCCAATATCAACAATCTGGTTAACCCAAAGACCTCTGGTACTCTCCCTGTGAACTTGTTTCCTGACAATACTAAGCGTCTCAGTCTGGTCAACTTGGCCAAGTTCTCCGGCAATGGACCTGTTAACTGGTTTTCTAGCACCACCAGAGATTGAAGGTTGGTGAGATTGGTAATGACAGAAGGGAGTTCACCTATCAGTCCCGGGTTTGATCTGATCTCAAGTCTCTCCAAGCTTTTAGTGAGTTCCAACCACTTTTCATCTGAGACTGAAGCTAGGTATCGGTTCGGCGATGTGAAGCAGCTGTAAATAGAGAGGGACTTGAGGTGCTTTAGCTCAAAGAGCTGTGGTCTGATCACTGGAACGTCAGTACAAGCAAGAGATTTTTCTTGCACAGTCCCAAAGCTTAAAGCAGTTACATACCAATGATCATCATACATATCACAAGTCACACCCTGCAGAGTTAAACAACAGAGAATTGGAAATTTCTTGAGAAACAAACGTAACAAATAACAAATATGTTTTTATCAAAATAAACAAATTCTTTGACAGATATATCGAAATAATTGTTACTAATAAAAACGAGTAAAGAATTTTATTTTCTATCGTCGGGCTTGAGATTACATTGTAGACACATGCACAAACAGAGCTGTTCAACCATTTTCATCTGCTTTCAAATTCAAGAATCATAATCTTGATAGGTTTAAAACATTAGTAAGATAGTTTTCTAAAAAATATTGATATTTTTGTTGCTGTTGTTCTTGAACGGATTCAAATAAGATCAAAGAAGAATGATGAGAGAAAGAACCTGGATTGGAGTCCAGCCACAAGGGTCAGGATAAAGATATGATCCATTCCATGAGTCACCGACAAAGCCTTGAATTGTAGAGTAGAGAGCAGTTTTCTCTGTTTTCTCCATGGGACCTCCTTCACTTTCATCTGTTTCTGCCTTGCTCAAATCCACCACCAAACACCACACACATAGTAAAAAAACCAAATGTTGCTTCTTTCTGAATCTAAGCATCTTCATTGAGACTATAATGAGAAGATACCAAAGAAGAGAAGGAAAGAAAAGTGTTTGTTGGGATCTTATCTGTATTGGAACTATTCTACTTGTTGCATATGTTTCTATCAAGGGAAAGTTAAAAAAAAACCAACAAGAAAGATAATCAAGAATTTTGGGTGGGTGTTAATGTTGGAAGATGAAAACAAAACTATCACCATTCACCACAATTGGGTTATGGGACCCTTTTTGAAAACAACGAATGTTGGTTGATTTGTATACGAATTGTTTTGATTAATCTTTTGTCCTCTAGAGCTTGGTTTCATGAAAAGCTTTAGAGGTCTCTCTGTTTCGTTTCTCTTTATGGTTTAGTATAGAGGAGAGCCATGAAGAAGACACAACCATAGAACAAGAGAGGAAAAGCCAAATCTGTTTCTCTAACTTATAGCACAGACTATATAATATGTCAAAACTGAAATATTGGGTTTAAAATACGAATTATAAATACTATTTGATAAAAGACTAAATGTAAAGGATCTTACAACTTTTACATATTCATTTTATGGTTGTTTGATCCATAGACTAGAAGCATTGTGAAGTAATAGGGTACATAGCCAGGGATTTAGACAATGACTTAGCATTAGCAATTAAAATTCATAAACCGGAAAAAGAAAAAGTAAAAAACAAATCTTTAAAAGCAAGACACAGTTACCAAAGCAGAGAAACAATAATGGTAATGAAAATGATAAGAAGAGAGAGGTCCAACATCTTGTGTTGATAATGCAAGTGAAAGCGAAAGACAGAGAAGATCGAGTGAGTCTCTCTAATAAGAGGATCTGTTTATTCTGCAGCCTCCACAATTTTTTTTTTTTGAAAAAGAGCAGCTTCCACATTTTTATATTTTATTTATATGTTTCTGATATTTCCTCAACTGTCCCTTTCTTCAAAAGTAGTTATTATATTTCCTGAAAAAGAATTTTAGAAAACACTTAAAAAGGAAGAAGCTTACTCGGTGGTTGAAATTAAAGAATAATGTTTTGTTACTTTGGATTTAGTAATAAAATAGAACCAGAAGATGGATTTAGTAATAATTAAAAGCATTAATAAAATAGAACCAGAAGATGGATTTTTTTAACTGATTCAAAAGTCATAAAACCTTGCCATTGAGAGAATTAATGGAGATGTTATAAGAGTGGAGTGTAATGAAGAGTGGAGTGTAATGAAGAGTGAGTTTTTGATGCTCTTGCATGTCCTTTCTTTTGGACCACACTCTTTTTTGTCTTAACATTGACAGGTGAGGCGTATCTACTATCTACTCACTATAAATCCATCCAATTTAAGTTTCAAATCTTGGTAAGATCCTACATATAAGCCGTTGTGTAGTCCTTTTCTGCTTTTTACCGTTTTCTGCTTTGGGCTTTATTTTTGGTTTGGCGATTTTCAAGCAAACATAACCAAAAAAAGATGTCAGGTCCATGACAATGACTTAAGTAACTTTGTTTCTTACCTCTAAATTCTGGTTTGGTTCCTTGGATACCAGCATTATCTATGGAGTTGGAGTAATAGAGAGTAAAATCAAATGTTACATTTCCTAACATGTCCATGCCTTCCAAGAATCACTTCCTTTTTGTTTCAGTTGCTTAGAAAAAAAAAGTGAAGTTAAAAAAGAACCAACACATAACAAGATGTTGCAAATCCTACTTGTGGGACAGTTTTGTCTTTTTTAAAGAGAAATAGAGGGAAAATGATCAGGTTGTGAAAAAGACCCAAATCTTTTTTCCTATGGAAGCATCACCTTGGCGCTCTGTTTCTTCGTCTTCTTCTCCTTCCTTCTCCTCTTCGATCATGCTGATATCCTCATCATCATCTTCACCATGCTCTCTTATTTCACCGCTGCCTCCTGTTTCCAACTGTATGACTGGCCTCTTTCCCGTGTTGTTATCCTTGAACTCAGTCTCAGCAACAACCTACATCAAAACTATGGTTCAGATTATATATATTCTAAGATTAACATGCCCACATGTTCCACTCAGACAGAAAGAAAGAACATTTGCACACAATGGGAAATAAAGTAAGAAAGAAAGAACACCCAATTCGATGTTTCAGAAAACCATACCCTAACAATCTCTTCATGTGTTACTGCTTCCACTAATACGTCAGCTTTGCCATTTTCCCTATTCTCACCTAGTGGTGGAGTAAGAGTATCCTTCGGACTTGGCACTGTTCTGCTATCACCATTGACACTTTCTTGTTTTTCTGTGGCACCTGTTGATGCTTGTGCTTTATCTTCTTCTGTTCCTACACTGAAAGGATTTTCCATACAATTATTAGTTTCAAACGTATTGAACTCATTTTCCCAGTTTAAAAGTAGGAACTTACTTTCTATGTCTCCTGAGATGATACCGGCTTTGCCCAGGCGTTTGAGAGACTGGAACGGCTATTTGTCTCTTCTTCCTACGTCCACCAGTTGTGATACTATCTACACCCTCATCGCTATCACCAGCTGTGTGTTCACTTTCTGTGATTCTAGAAGCCTGTTCGCGTTGTCGCTTCTTTGGAGTTCCTACATCAGATGGTTTTGAATCTTTAGACGCAGCTTTTGTTGCTTGCGATCTTCCTCTAACAGACTTACCCCTACCTCTACCACGTCTAGGTTTATCACTCTTTATCTCTGATTGCAGGGAAACTTCAGGACCTTCTTGTATTCTACTATCTGTGAAACTCTGTTCGGTAGCAGATGGCTCATGATCATCTTCTGGCAGTGTATCCAGACGATCATCACGTTGGGAAGGTTTTGGAAGCTTAACTGTTACACCCAGGTCAGTGACTTTATCTGCCTTCCCAATCGGTGATATACTCAACAGCTTTGAAGCAATTTTCCCAATCAAAGATGTTTTCCTGCTATTTTCTGCACTGGGAGAAATGTTGAAAGCGTCCTCTGCATTTAATTTCCGTTTCTCAGAAAGTTTGTCCCCATTTTCAACATCAGGCAGTCGAAGATCAGTCAGAACAAAATTTTCGGTTATTTCTCCGCAGGAGCTGCAGCTCTTAAGTTTTTCCAGGAATACTAGGAAAAGCTCTCTTGCACTGATGAATTCTTCTCGTTGCTCCTTCAAAGAGCTTCTAAGTACATCTAGCTCAGTGATGTCGTTATGCATCTCAACTTCTTGTTCTTTCAACAACTTCTTTTGGATAGAAATTTGTTCTCTTTCCCTCTCAAGAGCAAGCTTCTCGTATTGCACTTCTTCCATCTCTCTCTTAGCCAGCTTCTTTGTGTAATTAATGTTTTCAAGCTCTTCTTGGCTTCTCTTCTCATATGTTCTCTCCCTTTCATTAAAATCTCTCTCACCCTCTTCTTCTTGCCTTTGCAACTCCATGTCAAGATTCCTTTGCCACCTTCTCAGTTTCTCCTTTTCTTCAGTAACTTCCTTTTGCTCTCTAGCTATGTCAGCCCTCTTTTCATCCAAAACTTCCCACTCTTTCTCAAATCTTTCCTTATCTTGTTTCAGTTCTTTACGTTTCTGTAAGAGTAACTCCTCCTCTTGCTTAACTCTATCTATCTGCTGCTTCAGTTCAGACTGCTCTCTCAGAAAATCAAGTCTCTCTTCTTTTGTAATCCTGAGACTTTCATGTTCTTCGAGAATCACTGACTCCTGCTTTGTTGTCCTAGCTTCGATCTCTTTAATCTCATCTTTAAGTTTAAGCAAATATTCCTTCTCTTCGAGAAATTGATGATTTTCCAAATTCAGCTTTTTCTCTTCTGCTTTTATAGATTTTTCATTTTCCTTCACAGCTCTCAGCCTTGCTTCAAGATCCTTGTCTTTCACCTTCACTCTCTCCTCCATTTTCTCCAAAGCTGCCTCTCTCTTCGTCAACTTCTCTTCCTTGTGGCTGATATCAACTTGCAGCTGCTCAATTTCAGCTTTCTTTCCCTCAAGTTCTTCATCAAGGGATCTCCTCATCTGTTCAAGCTCCATTTCAAACTCCTGCCTTCTGGAATCTAGAACAGCCTTCTGATCATCAAGGAGCTTCCCAATCTCCATCTGTTAAATTTAATCACAGTATCATTTCTCTTTGAAGTATGTATTTTGACACTTAAACAGACAGAAACGAAAATAATAACCTGAATATATTAAGTTCTGTAAGTTGTTCTAGTCAGTTACTAAATTTTGTAGCATCGACATGAAATGTCACCATAGTTTGAAAATATTCCTTACATTAACCCAAGCTCTGTATACAAACTCTGATTTTGTTAAATACTACAAAACTAACATTTCACAGCAACAAGACATGGTATTCACAATAACTAGGACACTAATAATCTTGTAAGCCGTACTTCCCGCACTGCCACATAAAATTAATGAGGCAAATAGAGGTGGGTGGGTATGTGTGTGTAATACAACACCAAAACACAAAGACACATCTACCTTTAAATTTTTCTATCAATTTACTGAAGATTTACTACGTGAAACCAAAAAATAACCATTACAATGACCAAGGAAGAAAAGGCGATATATATTTAACAAATAGAAAAAAGTTTCAGGCAAGTTGAGGCTGACCTGCTCCCTCACAATAAGCTTCTCCTCAAACTCATGGAGCTCCTTCTCTTTGATATAAACTTTAGCCTTCATGGCTTCAAAGTCCTAAAACAGAAACGAATTCCTATATAAGCAAAAATGTACAGGAAGCAGAAAAAATTTGCAGCTTGAAAACTCACTTTTTCCTTCTTAGAAATGTCATTTAGCATATTGTTTATAGATTCTTCTCTCTCTGTTAATTTTGACTTGGCGATATCAATATTTTGCTGTGTCTCTTCAAGGAGCTTCTCTTTCTTCTTGATAGCTCTTTCACTTTCCATAATTCTTTCTTCTCTATGGTTAATGCTTTTTTTAGCTTCAGACAACCTATCTTCTTGTAGTGTCAACTTCTTCTCCCAATCCTGTAGTTCTTCTCTCTGCTTGTAAAACACTGCCTCATAAGCTTCTCGTCTAAGAAACATAAGAAAAAGATAGCATGTGAGGTCAAATCTCCATACCAACAAACAAGAAACAGAACCGATGAGTCAAAAAAAAGTGTTTGTTCATACTCTGTAACTAGAGAAAGATGCTCCCTTTGGTGCACTTTCTCACGAGTCTCCACCTCCTTTAGTTTCCTTTCTACCTCAGAACTTTTTCTATTAATCATTGAAAGCTTTGCTTCAGCCAAAGCATTCTCTTTATTCACCACTAAAGCTTTTTCCTTCATACCAATAACCAAAGCATCTGCTTCAGCTAGCTTTGCCTCAGAAGTAGACTTCACCTCCAAATGTTCTTGCTGCCAGTATTTTAAATCCTTCTCAAGCTGAAATACACAAATAGCAGAAACGTCTAAAATAAACATCAAACCCAAATAAAACCACAACAAACAGACATAACACGAACTGAGAAATGAGAGATACCTCAGCTACAAATTGTTTCTCGGCAATCAAAGATTTCCTAAGGTTCTCTTCTCTTTTGTCAGCTTCGTTTAAAGCAATCAACTTTGATGTCTTTCACGATTGAGAATCTCCGTAGCTTCATTTAATGCTTGTTGAAGCTCTTCATTTGTCGAAGTCCACTTCTTCTTCTCCATTAGCAAAAGCCCCATATTATGTTGGTAATCAAACAGCTGTACCAATAGAAAAAAGAATACTTTCTCAATTCAAACCCAATTGCACCTTAAGAACACTCACACAGCAAAAAAATCAAAACTTTATTAATTTACCTCTTTCTCAAGCTTCGAGATCTTCTCTGTAAGAGCATCAAGATCTTTTCTTTCCAGAGAAGGTTCATCGAGTAAACCAACCTCTTTGAACTTTCGCCAATCATCATCCTCTCTTAGGAGGAGTCCCCTTGACGGAGACGGCGTCTTGATTTCATCGGCAAAAGCTATGGCCTTTCCTTTCCGGTCAGTCTCCGGCCACCGATTCCTATGCGGAGTGAACATTTCTGTGCAAACCCTAAAGACCCAGATGCATCAATTGGAGAATGAAAGACCAAACAACCCTAATTTGACAACTTCGGAGGAATTGAATTGAAGAAGCAAATTGCACCAATATGAAATCTTTTTCTTAAGACGGACCGTCGTGGAAGCAGTATCAGTTACAAGAAGAGACTTGTGTCCTCCGCTCCGAAACTGCGCACTCTGTATCACACAACCTTTCTTTCAACCTCAAAGTGGCAAAGTATCTTCTTCGGTGCTTTGCATTTGCAAGTTGCAAACGAGGTCGTGTAAATTATTTATTGGGCCTGTTTGGGCTTTTTCTTTCATTATCCAATTATAATTGTTTCTTCTTCAGCTGGTCCAAGTTTGTTTGTTTCCCTTGATATTTATAGGATCGTGGGCAAGATTTTTGGATAACTTTTTTTTTTTATATAATAATGAAAGAAGATGTGGAGATAGAAGCAGTTTCGTAGAAGAAGTTAAAAAGGTGTTTTTTTTTTCTTTTATTTTTTTTTGTGTAAAATGAATTAAGTTAGAGAAAATTAATCGAGTCCAAATTTGGGAAACATGTTAGGGAGAAGGTTGCAGTTTCTTGTGAATTTACTTATGACTTATTAGATAAAGATTATTGATTAAATATATTTATGTATTTAAATATTTAATATTTGGTATTCAAAACAAAATTTCGTGGATTTAATTAGTCTTTGCAAAGTCAACGTATGTGTTGTATGTTGAAAGGTCGATCCGTAACTAAGTTCAAGTTGTCACTACTAAATACTAATGCTGATTTTTTTTTTTTTTGAAAAGAAAAGATAGAAACCATATATGTATTTTTTACATATATGTACAATGACCAAAGTAATAAAGTTATAATCAATTCTCTTTATTTAATTGATTTAGGAAAATTTGTTTTAATTTTTTAAAATGTTGTATTTCTTAAAAGTCAATCATATTTAACTATTTTTACTCCCATTCTTCTTCGTACTTCAAAGAAAATGGCATCCCAATAATTAACTATACGAAAAATTCTATGGAATCTACTACGCTATATATGTTTTAAATTTTTATGAAACTGATTGTAATATCAGTGGAATGGATCACTCCGTTAAGAGTGTGTGCATATTTTTACTGTTATAGACATAGTCAAAAAGAATGATTACTTACTGATCTGGACTGTTTATTGATGAATATCGTCCTTTCGTGGGCATCCGATAATATTACCATATGAGCATGGCAGCCTTTTTCATTTTGAAATCTTGATTCAGTTCTTGTACTCTTTGCTTAGTAAATTTTGGAAATCAAATGCTTTGGCCATGCGCTTTAATTTTTTATAAAATATGAAAAATGTATATATCTTTTTGGAAATAGTATTCAAGTAGTTGATTCTTTTTTTGTAATAATCAGCTAGTTGTTTCTGCTTTTACTCTATTGGCTTTCTACAAAACATAGAAAATATATTTCAATGTCACACAAACCTAATATCTGAAAGGGGTCCATTGAAATGATGGACACACAACCACTACTATAGTCTTAGACTACTGTGTAATGGCGACTTTGCTTATTTACTAGATAACAACTTTCTAATAAAAAGATCATTACTTTTTGGGGCAATTAGATCACTAGTATCCTCAGTTTAATAGTTCTCTCTTAATCCCGGAAATCTGAACTGAAAAAAAAAATCAAAAAGAAAAATCATAGCGACAATATTATTGTTTGAAAAAAAATGTAAAAAAAAGGAATACTATAAGAAAAAAAATTACAACTAAAAAATGTTACTCAAATTCCTCTAATTTTCTTTCCATAAATTAACGTTACGCATATATCCAGTAACTTTCTTATTTGCACTGGATTCTTTGGTCCTTTTTTTTTTTTTATTGGTAAAAGCTTTGGTCCCTTTTTGCATTTATGTAATGTCAATATCAGAAAGAAAACTAATAACATTTTCATGGTGTAGAATTCAAAATAGGAAAAAGTCGGCACATCCTTAGATTGAGAGACAGTGAAGCTTTTGTAAAATGACAATTTCCTTATTTCTATCGAAAAGACAGGCCAAGTCATTTTTAGACGTACCAAATAAATGTCATTAACGTTTTTAATCTATTCTCTTTACAAAATTACAACACTTGTTTGTTATTATTTGAGTGAGTTTCTCTGATTTGCTCTTTATAAATTTTCTTTTTAAAATAAATCAATACTCTAACTGTATTTTATATTTTGTCGAAATGTGAATACGTCTACAGTAATTTTTTGCGTACTATATAAGCATGAAAAGAAAAGTATACCTTGTAATCCAAATTTCATTTATGTGAAACAAAAATTATTAGTTTCCTTTATAGTATTGTACAATTTGTTTATCTTACACCATTTATTTTTGGTATAATATCTCTGAGTTGTGAGTTGTGAGTTGTGACGTGCCGTTGCAGCTACTGGTTGGTTAATCCCAAAGTCAAAGCAATTATTTAAACATCCATCATTGTAATCAGCGACCAGTTTGATCTATTAAATTTATGAAAACTAATTATAGTAATCAATGTACATACTACATTCAGTAACAAAACAAAATTTAAAATAATAATCAAGATGTCAATATCTTTAGTAAATCAACATATTCACCAATACAAATCGTCAAAATTATAAGAAAAAAATATAATGTATTAACACCCAAATTGTAGAAATGTATCCTCTATTGTTTAATTTTTTTTCCTTTACGGAAATATATGAAAAAGAAAAAAAAAATTAAGCTAGACAAAAGTATGTTACCACACAAATGAAACACGCGTCATCATCAGTGGTGCAACGGATTCGGTCCGGAGGGAACACGGCGTTTCTCCACCCCATAACGAGGGTCGATCTCATCACCGTCGTATTGCTCTTCGGAACGATGGTGATCATGGCGGCGGTTGAAAGGCGTGAAGTCGTATCTTTGGGAGAGAGCTTTTCTGCTGACTAATCTAATAGTGTGAAAACGGTGGTGGTGTTGCTTCGATATTGACGATGGCTCCTCCGTTGCGTTTAGATAAAGGCGGCGGAAGTTGAGGGAGTACAAGTAGTGGAGGAGGAGGAAGAAGAGAGAGAGCCATAGAACTATGAAGAGAATTTGAGAGAACTTCAAGGCCATGGAAGATGATTGAAGGAAGTTTTAAGCATATGGGTGTGTTAATCAATAAGAATAGGGCCAAAAATAAAAATAAAATATAAGATATTGTCTTTTTGTGTTTATGTATGAATTTGGAAAGATGTAATGAAAAGCTTTGTAGGACGGTTTGGAAGATAGTAGTATGGTAAGAGAGCTCAGCTATATTTATATATATCATTATATTATATGGTTGACAAAATGTAAAGCTTAAGAGATGTGAAGGGAGTGGGATTTTGTCTTTTCAACGCTGGATGCTTTATCATATGACATATGTGCTCTATTTTCGTTAAAGTATTCGCTATTTTTTGTGTCATAAAATTTAGGCAAAAACATATGTTTGGTTTATAATCTAGTGGCTGACCTTTCTTAGCTTTGGCGGTAGTCTTCTTTTTTCTGTCTTCTAGGTTAGTGGTCACATGACCGCTTTTTTAACTCTCAAAACGAGTTCAAATCTAGAGACTGGAAACGAGTTTGCCAAAAAAAAAAAAAAAAAAAAAAAAAACGAGTTCAAATCTAGTCAAACTGAAAACGATGGAGAAGCTTTACGACCACTTAAGTTTTTTTTTTTTTTTTTTTTTTTACGACCACTAAGTTATTATATTCCGTAAAAGATTTAGTTTTATGACCTGTGTTACTTTGTTGTTAGAGAAATCGTTGGTAACTCTAAATCATAATAGTATTTTTCTGTTTTTATAGGTTTTATCATATGATTATGTTTAGTTCTTCCGTTACTAGTGTTTGTTTTTTCATTTTGAGTCGTTTTAAAAATATTTTATCTTATTGTAACAATGTATTTCTTTTTTTGTTTTTACTAAAATCCAGATGTTAACTAAAAAAAGTATAATGTACCATATATAATCCATTATTTCTATATCTTACATTGTAAATTATTGTTTACAAGATAACAGTTGAGAGATTATTATATTGACAAAAAAATTGGGCGTAATAACATTATTTCTTGACCTTTGAAAGTAAATTTGTAGGCATTTACAATGTTTTAGAATTATTATATTTACATTCATAGAAAATGAACACAGTCTTTAAAGATAGAAACCAACAAAACAAATATCAACTGGAGAACATTAATAGAATTAGATCATGAGAACGAATAATATCTTCACGATAATAACACCTACATAAACAAAATCTATACAGATCAATTATCTATATTAACATTTTTGAAGTACATTTTCTGTTATGCCTTTTTAGTTTTGCTTATTTAAAAATTTATTTACAACATTAATCCCTAAATTTTTTCCAAAAATAACATTAATTCAGATTTTATTTCCTAAATATTTTACATACCATTCCAACTAAAAAAAATACAGCAGAATAAATATGGAAACAGAAACTATGATATATTTAACCACATTTTCTATTATGTTTTAAAGATATTCTATCTATGAATCATTTGCAAACAAATAAAACAATAATTTGATTCCTATTTTGTTTTTCAAAACCTATGAACTTTGATTCTTAACGTAAGAAAAACTACAATTCACATTTATTTAAATATTATAATTAATATATATAAACTTAATAAAATTTTAAAATATTACAAATATGTAAAAAAAAAATTAAATACTATATAATATGGTTGTATAGTAGATATGTTATAAAGAGAACATGTTGAAATTAATAAAATATCATTAAATTTGTGCTAACATGGATTAAATACTCATTTTATTATTTGTCAACACTATTAATATTAGAATATTTGACACATAAAAATTAAGTTGATTTAACTAAGATTGTGTAAAATAATTAAATCATTAGGAAAAACGTGATTTAATCATAGCTTGTAAAGGACTTACAATGTATTTAGATCCCTTATTTTATGTTATAATAATTAACAATTAAAATAGAATTTTAAACACTAAACAAAACAAACTAAATATAACAAACAAATAGTAACGAAGTATATTGCAGGTTAAAAAATTAATATAAACATTTAGCCAGAGCTTTCTCTGAAAATATTAAGACTACAAGCCCATTTTTTTGGTGGGGCCAATTATACATTAATATTTTTTTTTTTAAACTTGAAAAACACAAAGAAGACTAGAAAATATTTGAATTATTGACATTTGGTACTAATATCCTACTTTTTTACCAATAGAACTAATGAAGTTTTTAGGAAAAAAAAGGCCGAATATTCACTATCTTATTTGGAGACCACAAGTATGTGCTTCACCTGCCTATGTCAAGGGCTAGCTCTGCATTTAGCCGCACAAACGGTCAGAAAATTTAGTTATCCCTTTATATAGAAAACATCCAATATTTAACAAACAAATATAATATAAAATATAAATAGTAATAAAAATTATATATACGCGATGTACCGTAGTTTAAAATCTAGTTAGTGTACAAAACATAAACCATAATTGAGGAGTATTAAAGGGAAGTAAAACTAATGCATCAGGGTTTCTTAGAATTCAAGGAACGAAAAAGAGGCATGATTGCAACTTAGCAATTATGAAAAAATCTTTGACACTCTCACAAATAAAATTAAAAATCTTTGGAATAATGAAACCTTTGATTACAAAGCCTTGTAATCAATGGTATTGTATTTGCAGCAGACGATTGCAATAATTCATATCGTATTTATAGGTCTAATTATATCGACGTGTGAACAGAGTAATTAAAGAGTTATCGATCCATTGCCTTTACATGTGCTCTGAAAAAATTAGATATTGCGTCGTGGACTTTTTAATGATACCAGGATAGATTACTTTTTCTATGATATTTTCTGATAATAACATTTTTTTTCTTTCATCAGCGGTTGACTTTCATATATTCAATGTGTTTGATAATTTGTCTTCTCGCACATTATATACCATATTAATTTATATATATTACTTGTTAATTTCTATATATTAAATCAATTCAATAATATGATTTTACTATATCATGGATAATTTTGTAAGATCACATAATCTAGTTTTATAGAATCACATAATTTTACTATCAACTATTTATATAGAGATAGTTTTATAAAACTCGTTTAGACGTCTAGCTAGGTATCATTTAGGCGCTAGACATCTTGAACGTCTAAACGATCAATTCGATCGCCTTAAGTCATATAAATATTTTCTCTCTTTTCTTATTTTTAACTATACATATTTAAATTTATAATTATAAACATATTTTACCGTTTGTATTTCATTTGATTTTTTTTTAAGTAAGAAAGGAATTTCAGCTCTTTATAACTTGGATTGTGAATCTCTCATAGTGAAGAAAAAAAAGATGATGAGATGTACAATTGATTAAAGGTCTTCCAATGCACGAAAGAGGTTTCCTGAGTGGATTTTGGAACTGTGTATATTGTGCATTGTGCAATTCCAAACCAGCCTTTTAACTGTGTATATCTTCTCTTGCACTAATGTTAGTGCTCTTGATATGATTGCACACTGGTAAAACGAACATCAATTTTTTTCTTGTATTCGACAGTTCAGTGTCACGATTCCTTAAAAACAAAATGCATACAATATTAATATCTATATTATCCATATTATAAAATTCAAATGCCAAGAACCTCCATTCATGAAAGATCGTTAACTCAGCGGCTGCCTTCTAGACAATGTATTTAAATATATATCTAAATATTTTAAAAATATATTGTCAATTACAAGGAAAATTATCTAACTTGACATTGCAATCAAAACATTTCTAGGAATTCAAATGTAAAAGTATGATTATTTTGTTATTATGTTACTAACTTACATATTTTAAATGTGTACAATTGTAAAATGATAAAACATACCAAACCGATGTATCTTCCAACAGTCTATGCTGTAAAAATTTGAGCGTGATCTAATAATGAATAGTCGTGTTTTGGATACAATCTTTCAGACGCTAATGCATGATATCTCTCTCATCTTAATTTCTCATATTACAAACAAAAAAATCTATGAAAAGTTGAAAGAAACCACATTGCACTTAAACGCATACGATCCTAAATGAAATGTAAAAATATATATATATAACGCTTATAAAAGTCCAATATCCAAAATACGTAAACTTGAAGACACATAGCACCACGGTAAAAACACATTAAACATATAGGTTTTTTGTTTCACAGAAACTTTGATTTTTGTCATAGAACAATTTATAAATGTTATGTTGTTAAATGTGTTTTTTTTTTGTTAAATTGTTAAATGTGTTTTTAGAATGAAAATTTCGTATAAAGATTTGAAAACTGAAATTTTCATCATCGTTACAAACGTGGTCCAAATGGGTAATTTAGTTGGGTAACTAGTGGGTTTAGTCAAATGTGTGTGTTTTAAAAAAAAAATTAAGAGATAGTATATATCATGAATCAAATCCCAAATATATTACATTCTTGAGTGAAAATGAAATGAATTTGTTGTTAGTCATGCATCACACTGACTGTGGCTGAACTCACCTTTCTTTGCTCAACCATTTCTTTTCTATTAGATGTAATCACAAAACAAAAACCTAAACTGATCGATTAAGACAATTCTAAGTTAAGAATGTCATTATGGGTAATAACCCTAATTATAATAGAGAATTTGTTAGCAATATCTATTTTGAAATACCATTTTTTAAAAATATCTTTTTTTGAACATTTTTCATTTTTACTTTTTTTTTACAAAATTACAATATGTTTAAATTAATTTTCAGAATTTTTTGTTAGATTTGGATTCTCTATTTTATATTTATGGTATAGTTTTAAGAGGATAAAAGTATTTAGGGTTTAAGGTTTAGAATTTAGTCATTTTGTATATTAAAAATAGTATTTATGAAAATAGACAACGTGAAAAAAATATTCTTGAAAAGTGACATAAAAAAGAGGTATTTTATTTTTTAAAATACCTCTTTTTAGTATACAAAATGATTAAATTCTAAACCTTAAACTCTAAATACTATTTGTAAATGTGGATGAAGTGCAAATAATAAAGTACAGAAAGTTAATAACACAAGAGCTTTGTTAACGAAGTTCGGTTTTTCCTACTCCCCAGGACCACGCCCAGATTTCGATTCCACTAAAACAAGAAAGCAAATACAACCTATTCGCAAATGCGTAAATCAAGCACAACCCTCTTAATTCACCGCTCCGTTCTATAACATGAAATCTTAAGGATAAATCTCTACCCTTAACGAAACTCACACTGAGCCTAGATTCAAACCAAGATAACCTAACCTTGGGCTAAACTCCCACTGAGCCTAGACTTTAGATCTCCAACTCTCTGGAGCAACCTTCACACACACGTCACATCCATGAACAAAGAAGCTTGAACAACACAAGCACCAAACCGCGAAACTAAGCCGCACACAATGAGAAAGCTCTCTAGGATTATTATCTTTATCTCTCAGCTCGCTTGCCTCTCTAGGACGTGCCCAACACCTCCTTATATATCCATCAAGACTTCCTAATCACCATAGAAGAAGATTTCCAAATTCCATTAGAAAAAAAACTTTTTCCTTTTTGCTATTTTCCTTTTCTTTGTAAAACTCCAATTTAATCAACCAAAGAAATAGTAATTTTCCTCTTCAATTCATCCTCAAATCGTCCTTCAATATTGCCTTCTCAGACCTTCTAGAAACTTCTCACGCACATTAAACAACATCAATCTTGTATCACATCTTGAATCACACAGACACTAGTTCACACAAACCAATACATCTTCATTCTCCCCCTTTTTGACTATGTTTGTGAACTCATCAGTTCAAACACTTAAACACCATCACCAAACACATCTTCATTCTCCCCCTGAATGAGTCACAACATGGTCAAAACTAACTGGAAAATTCTCTCCACTTTGCAATACGCGGTTGATAGCCTATTACACCACCTCCATTGTAATTATCTTTTCTAACCCATATTTTGTTGCGCCTTAGACCTCCATAGTTAACTTCTTGAATAAACCTGAAACAATTCCTCTTAATACGTCCTTGAACTCCACAATGATAACATGTAGGACCACAAATCCTCACATCAAAAGCATTCTCCATGCGGCTCCTCTCTCTCAACAATCTGAAACATCTTGCCCTAATATGCCAACAACACCACAATGATGACAAACAGGTCGAAACACTTGTCTAGGTGCATTCTCCAATTCAGAAATTCTTTTACCATGCTATTTCAAAAATACAGTCTTTGAAGCACTATTTGAAGCAGTCTCTGGCACAGTTCCTGATGTATACATGATTTTTTCACTTGAAACAAACATCATATCCGATTTTGAAACTTTTCCTTCATACCCAAGGCCACACTTATCAGTCTTGCCAATACTCAGAATGCGATCCAACTTCTTTGTACCATTATTAAGCATTCTCAAATTCTTTTGAGTTTCTTCAAGTTGCACTTTAGCTTGTAATGCTTCTTCTCCCTTCTTTGTTGCATGCTTCTCTGCTTTAACGACTTTAGCCTCTAACTCGAGCTTTTCCTTAATCAAAACTGAATTTTCTTCAACTACCTTAAGCCAATGTGCATACAACTTCTCATAGCTCTTACCAAGATCTTCATAACTCATATCCTCTACATCACTATCACTATCAGATTCATGTTCAGATGCAGTTGCAGGTTTTGCTACAGATTCAGAAGCAGTTGCAGACACTGATGCAGACACTAATTCAGAACTATCTTCAAAAGTTGTAAACGCCACAAAATTCTTCAGTTCTTCTTCTTCATCTGAATCAGTTTCAGAATCACTAGTAACAACATTCATAGCCTTCTTCTTATGCTTTTATAGATTGGCACAATCAGATCGTACATGACCGTATCCTTTGCATTCAAAACATTGAACATTCTTTGATGAAGTCTTCATCTCTTCACCCATTCTACTTTTCTTCTCTTCGCCCTTACGCTTCAGAAATTTAGCAAATTGTCTTGATAACATAGCCATTGAATCTTCACAAGATGATACCTTAAGAGCTACTCCAATGTCAACTTCCTTCTTTATTTCTTCCTTAACTTTGTCATTTTTCTTCTTTACTCCACCAGCTTCATATGCTTTGCTTAATTCAAAAGCTTTAAGAATCCCAACAAACTCATCAAAAGCCATCTCATCTAAATTATGAGCTTCTTCAACTGCATAAATTTTTGACTCAAATTTTGCAGGCAATGATCGCTTCAGATTCTTCACAAGCCTTTTTGTCTTTGTACTTCTTTCCAAGAGCAAAAGCCTCATTAGATATATCACATAACTTAGTACTGAACTCAGTCACAGTTTCTTTTTCTTCCATCCTTAGATTCTTAAATTGCGATACCAACATATCCAACTTAGTTCTCTTAACACTTGAAGTACCCTCAAACATATTCTCCAATGACTTCGATGCTTTCTGAGCTGATACACATTGAGAAATTAACTTGAAGTGACTTGAATCAATAGCATTGTAAAACGCTGTCTTGGCCGTTGAATTACAACTCGAAAGCTTTTTCTCTGCAACAGTCCACTTATCTCTTGGCTTAAGACTCTCAACTCCTTAATCATCCAAAACTTTAGGAGGCTCCCAACCAAGCTCAATCGAATTCCAACAATCTTCATCAAGGTTACTAATAAACGCTTGCATATGAACCTTCCAATATCCGTAATTCGTTGAATCAAGCAACAGTGGTCTTGACATAGACGTGCCTTCTCTGTATGAATGCATCACAACTGATTCAAAGCTCTGTCTTACTTCTTGAACTACCCTCACCCTTGATCTACCCGAAACTAGACTAAATCTCTATCGAGAACCCACTCTGATACCACATGTAAATGCGGATGATGTGCAAATAATAAAGTGCAGAAAGTTAATAACACAAGAGCTTTGTTAACGAGGTTTGGTTTTTCCTACTCCCCGGGACCACGTCCAGATTTCGATTCCTTTAGAACAACAAAGCAAAGACAACCTATTCGCAAACGCGTAAATCAAGCACAACCCTCTTAATTCACCGTTCCGTTCTATAACATGAAATCTTAAGGATAAATCTCTACCCTTAACTAAACTCACACCAAGCCTAGATTCAAACAAAGATAACCTAACCTTGGGCTAAACTCCCCCTGAGCCTAGACTTCAGATCTCCAACTCTCTAGAGCAAACTTCACACACACATCACACCGACGAACAAAGAAGCTTGAACAACATAAGCACCAAACCGCGAAACTAAGCCGCACACAATGAGAAAGCTCTCTAGGATTATTATCTTTATCTCTCAGCTCTCTTGCCTCTCTAGGACGTGCCCAACACCTCCTTATATATCCATCAAGACTTCTTAATCACCATAGGAGAATATTTCCAAATTCCATTAGAAAAAGACTTTTTCCTTTTTGCTATTTTCCTTTTTCTTGTAAAACTCTAATTTAATCAACCAAATAAATAGTAGTTTTCCTCTTTAATTCATCCTCAAACCGTCCTTCAATATTACCTTTTTAAACCTTCTAGAAACTTCTCACGCACATTAAACAACATCAATCTTATATCACGTCTTGAATCACACAGACATTAGTTCAGACAAACCAATACATCTTCACTATTATCCTCTTAAAACTATATCCTTATTCTCTATTTTATATTTATGGTATAGTTTTAAGTGGATAATATGCATAGAGAAAAAATAACAAGGATTCAAAAGTTAAATTTTATTATGAAGCTATACGTAAGAAACACAAACAGTTGATATATATATATATATAGTTGATATATATATATATAGTTGATATATATATATATAGTTGATATATATATATATATAGTTGATATATATATATATATATATATTTACGTGTTGTAAGAGTTAGGCAATAAACTTAGACAAGGCTCCGTACGAGCTGCAGTGCAAGTCTATGTAATCTAGAAGCAGCACTTTACCAAAAGATCTCTCTCTCGACATCCATATCTCATTCTGCCCTTCTTTCCAAATAAATAGCAGTACTTTTATGTTCTCCACGTCTTTAGTTAGTTTATTGCCTATTAAAACAAAAAACGCAGACAAAACAAGATTTTGTTCTCCAATATTTCAATAATCCCCATCAATAATAATTTCTATTATTATTATTAATTATTTAGCTAAATATCCGACTAAAACTGACAAAACATGTATATATAAAAAAATAAAAATAAAATCTCTTCAAATGGAGACTTCTAAACTGGTTCTGATCGTGTGAAAACAAAAAAAATTATCTTTCTCTGGTCCCAACCTCCCAAGTCTATAAAGAAAGGGTAAGAACACTAGTTTTGAATAGAATCCATTTGTGGTGATAATTCCTAAAGAGTTTTAAAGTCTTTTGAGCAATGATTTGATTGTTAAAAATAGTTTGAATGGTATAATCCATTTGTGGTAATAATCTAAGATATATATATATATATATATATATACATATATATATATATATATATAAGTTTTTTGAGAATCCGAAATCTGATTGGACATAGCTGGAAAACCCCATGCTTGTGTCTGCAAAACCGATCGACTCTACTATGTAGTTTTTTATTATATTTTTTTCTAAAACAGACATAGTAAAATCTTAGGACACATTGACACAATCTAGCCTACTTTTTTTATATCCTTCTTTAATTCTTCCATTCTGCTCCATGTTTTAAAGGCTTTAATTGAGAGTGAGGTTTCCTAGCTCATTCAACGTACCTCTGTGTTTCTTCCTCTGCTTCATTCTTGTCAGTTCTTAATAGATTTCCTACTCAGCTTATATGCAACACTCTACAAAATATATGGTTTTAGTAGTTATAGATACACCGATGATCAAGGTTGGGCGCTCCTGAGAGATAGGAAAAGCAAGGAGGCAGGAGATTACATTTACAGGTTAGTATATATTCTCATGTTATTCGTAGCTAGATCTGAGCAAAGTCTCTTTTGGTTTTGTCCTTGAATATATAAACTTTTAAACTTGAAAATAAATAAATAAACTCAAACATATGTTTCTTTTACGCTAGTAAAGACCAAAGAGAGAAGATCTATCATCTAAATATGCACAACTTTTCAATATATGTGTATAAATTTTACAGTAGACGTCATGTTTTTCAGTCGTTCAATGTTACAATATAGTGGCTTCTAAAATTTTGAAATTCTCAAAATATTTTTAAAGCCAGAGTAATTTCACAAAATAAAATAAAATAATAACAACCTTAAGAGAGGACCTAAAAGAGAAAATTGGCCAAATATCTTATATAGAAATAGCGGTGTCAAATGGTCCATCCATAGACTATTTGGACGAATCTGCTTGGACATTGTTTTGTATGGGCAGAAGTTGGACAGTCCCAAATGGACAATGATCCAAAAAGTGTACATACAAAATAAGGACCATGTCCAAATAGGCATGCACGTGTCCCTGCTCACTTCTCTTTTTTTTTTTATATGAATTGATGTTTCTTCATTTCATTTTTGATCTCTCAGTTCTTCTGTACTCTGCTCTCTGATCTAAGTTTATATTTGCGATTGTGTTCTTGATTTCGTTAGATCTGCTGTTTCAATCTCTAAACTCTAAGAATCTGTTTCTGATTGTTGTTATGTTGCTGATCTAATGATGATTCCATTCTTGAAAAAACATCAACAATAAACTCATACGAGCCTATCCTCATTACAAAATATCAAACTCAAAGTCACAATCTTAACTACAAACTTAAGTCGAACTCAAATAAAATGTATCAAAACCAAACTCAAATAAAATGTATCAAAGCCAAACTCAACCATCAACAATAGTCCCTTCTTTCTCTTCAACAAACTTGAAGTCATCACCTACAATTTTCAAATCAATTTTATTCAAAATTCATCACCAATATATTTCAAATGCAAATAAAATGTATCAAAGATCTAACCAATCTCTTCAAATCCACGAAACCAGTTCCTTGCACAAATCAAAGCATGAACATTGATCGGTAAAAGACAAAACCTAAACTTATTCAGAACTCGACTGTCGATACTAAAAGATGATTCTGATGCAACTCTTGTGATTGGGATAGTCAATACAACACATGCCATTGATGCTAATTCTTCAAATCGACTTGCATTGTCTTTCTAATAAGCAATCACATTCAAACTCCTAAATGCAACCATGTCTAACACGGGCTCATCCAAATACGTGTCTAGTGGAAATTTTCCATTAACACCAGTTTTTTGAGAAATGTAAGAATAAAACCCCTGAGATAATACACACACATAAATTAAGTCACATCAAATGAGCTGTTAGGCAGGTAATACTTTCAATAGTTATAGCTCTCCAAAGATCTGTTGTGAGACAAATTCTACCCGAGATTTTAGTTAAGACTTCCTTCAACTTCTTTTTCTCTTTTTCGTAAATCTTGAAGAAATTAGACGTTGTTGTGTTTCTTGACCAAAATTCTATAGCTAGATTAGCATAAGTGAAAGCTTCTCTAACCTTTTCATATTTAACAAACGAATATGGGAGATTATGCTGAATTAAAGCCACCACAATCATTTCTCGAAAGACCGTCATATCCATCTTCCTATTACTTCTAAGAGTTTTTAAACAAGATTTATAGTGACGATTCATGGTATTAGTTCCATTTCGATGCAGATTCAAGCAATAAGTATTCTCATAATGTTTACATTTAACATTAGTTGTACCATCAGAATTTTTCTCTCCTTTGGTGAAGAAGTATTTCCAGCATTTAGCAGCTGTCTTTGAAGAAGCGGTTTCATGATGTTCTACCTCATTCCCATCATTGTTCTGATCATCATTCTCAACATCCATTACTTCAGTTTCAAGATAAAAGTTATCTTCATCATCCAAGTTTGGAGTATCAAAATCCATTTTCCTGGTACAAAACAACAAACTTGAGTCAGTTTCATGAAAATATCAAATATATCAAATCTGGTGCAAAACAAAAGCTAATTAGAAAAATATAACCTCTAATAGGAATCAGTTTCTTACGATACATTGCAATAGTTAGGGGATGTTATTAAATACTATATCAATGTTGAGATTATTTAGAGGTGTAATGTTTTTCTAGTTTTTGGTTTATTAGTTTTGAAATAATTTCAAATCATACAGAATTAGTAATTCGATTTGGTATTTACTTGTTCGGAAGTAACTTGATCTGGTTTGGTATTAATTAGACAAAAAAAAAGTTGGTTTGGTTCGGTGTTGACGAAAGATAATAAAATTTTAATTTATTTATTTTGAGAAAACTTTAAATTAATTATTACAAATAAATATAGCACAAAATTCTATAACAACATATACCACAAAAAAATTATATATCAAACAAAAATAAAAAATTATATAACAAACAAATTATGATATATAGTTTTTTCATAAAATTATGTAATAGTTTAAATTTCTAACTGTTTCTCAAAAATAAATAAATTAATAAACAATTTAATATATATTTTTTGGTCAACAACAGTCATGCTGGTTAATACCAATTTCCGGCTAAGAGAACAACGAAATAAAATAGCTACATAGTGTTTGTAAGCAGTATACTCCATGTGATGGTTATTATACTTCGTGTAGCTAATAACTTTTTTTCTAATAAATTGTGCATGTATGACTGTGTGACGTCTGTGTAGTTGGCAATCTATCTTTCGTTTTATTTTATTTTATTTTTTTTATCTACTATACATCCTATTAATGAGCTGCAATCATTTTTCCATTTCTTTTTATCTACACTAAGTGTTGTGTATGTTAGTAAACTTGATTTTTGGGCCTACGTGTCCATTTTGTATATCATTGGTTTCGCTAGCACTAGGGCATGTAGCTTTGCGTAGTAGCGGATGATTCACTGATATGCTTTGACAAATCAATAGATGCATGGAGGTTTCTGCCATCCAAGCAGGGAGAAATAAAGAAATCTCATTTTTCTATCATGTTACTGGAGGTAATAGAATTTAGATAGATTAGTCTGATCAAAAAAGATCGAAAGCTGTGCTAGCTAAAACTATATATATATCCACAAATTAAACCAATAAAAATTAACATCAAACTAAAAAGTCTAGTAAAAATACAAATCATAAGCCGAAAGCTAAAAATACTCTTAAAACTAGAGTTTATAAGATCTTTCTAGCTTAATAACGAAAATATTTAGAAGCCTAATTATATCATATATATGGTAACTTTGATTGTTGCCAGAACTCTGAACTGTGACGTGTGAATTAGGTTTGATAGACATGTTTAATTTATGATCGACAATCACTTCTAGTTGCTCATCAGTTTTCATAACCTAATTGGTTGCTTCTTCATCTCTAACTCGATTTCAAGAAACAAAATAAAAGAAAATATACTTCTATTGATGAGGAAATAGAGGGTACAAGAAACAAAATAAAAGAAAATATTTAACAAAAATGAATTTTAGAACGGAAAAAACTTTGAAGACTTTAATAGATCGAAATCTACCGCTTTTGGAAATCTAACATAATACTAACAGTTGTTGGATTCATGTGTTTCCTAGTTCGATTAATGGTGGAAATGATGTTTTGCGTCGTGTTATAAGGTATTAGCAAAGTCTGGTCCCAGAATAAAGGGAGATTAGGAGTTAGGCCCAAACTCCTCCTAGTTAACAAAAAAAAAAAACCCAACATAATATAAAATAAAAAATAATCAACCAATAAACATAAGATTAATTTTTAAAAATGTCACTAACAAGACAACCGAAGAAAGAAAACAAAAAAACCATCGAAATTAGTCATAAGTAAAAATCGAAATTAAAATGGAAACGGAAGACGCATAAGTATATCACAAATAGAAACTCGAAAAGACGAGAAAAATAGGAGCCAACGTCACTCAAACGTTGCAAAGAAGCTGACGCCAACGAAGCACAAAACGTCGGAGAAACTCTAGTTCTCCTCTCTCCTTCAAGATATATACGGCGAGAGAGATTAGTTTTTTGAACTTCTTAGAAAGTGTATTTTCTCTGAGAAATAACCTTCACTGGACCCAACTCAAGTACAAGAAAAAACAATGATGATTGAGAGTTTGGTAGAAAATACAACATAGTGGAATTTGGAGTATTCTGTCCTAATCCAATGTTTTTTTTATCTATACAATATATATTTATCAAAGAACGATTAATCCACAAATAGTATCATTTTATAAATTTTTATTTGACAACCAAATTTCACTTTACATTTCTATTGTGATTTTTACACTTTCATTCATCCTAAAATAAATCTACCTTTTATTGAATTTATATATATCACTAATTACTTATTAGATAGGGACCATTATTAAAACCATTATTTGTTTAAATTTCCTAGTAAAACATGCTGGCGATGACGTATATGAAAAATAATCACGCAGATGTATCATCTCTAAATACCAACAACAAAAATCAATAAATAACGTTGTGTGAATTATGTCGTTTGACTAAAGATTGTGCCCATCACAATCTTCTACAAGTTTGTTTTGTGCTTGTCAAATGTCTTTGAACTTTCCCAATACTAACATATATAAAAAGGTACTTATTTGAACTAACTACATAATTATGACAACCAACAATTACAAACTTGCTAGAATCTTAGGTAAATGAAACCACAAAAAAGTTTAGAATTTATAGATATCCATCAATCAAGCAGTCCAAAGCCTCAAACAAGTTAGGCAGACCAAACCATCTAGTTCACACATACAGATGTCTACATTTATATATATGTGATAGATTTGGCTCAGTGAGGCTCTTATGTTGATGCATAGATTAAAAACTCCAAGTACCTCAGAAGGATGTAGACTCATGCGCATCAGTAGCAGAGATAATCATATAGAGAAAAAGATGAAATAGGGTTTGTCTCCTCATCTACCGATGCTATTGAAGCTGTGTTGTGTTCATTTGGTGCTACGATTCCTGGAACTAGCAAACATTAATCAAGACTGCATTAATTAGGGTTTTAAATCAACATATTGTTGTTACTTGATATATAAAGAAGTAGTACCACTTATTGAGCTAAGACTTGTGTTAGATTCCTCGGAGTCTCCAAAGATGGAAGAGGAGCTAGAGTCACTGGTTAGTCCAAGAAACTTCTCTATGATGCTCACAGAATCCATTTGATACTCTACCATGTTCACATTAGTACTCCGTTCTTGTTCTTGACTTTTTCCTTCTATTGCTTGTTCACCGTTGGTTATCTTGATATCTCTTGTTCCTTGATGAGGATCTGAGATTGTTTCCGAGGTGTCAGTTAGTCCTGAGAATCTCATCTTCATCTTTGTCATCGTTCTCTCTCTTGCTCGTTTTCTAGCTCTCTCTCTCGACTCTTTCATCTTACAAGAGCTCTCCATCGTCTTTGTTCTTCTTTTTGATACTTTCACTTTCAGAATCTGATCATCCTTTTCCTTACCATTAGCCGGGACATGCTCAGCATCTCCTCCTCCTTCCGATGCAGCCGCACTTTCTTTAAGTTGTTTGATTGAAGCCTTTGATTTGGAGAAAAGCCATTCGATTGTCTTGCTGGCCTTGTCGAAACCCAACATGTCTTGAAGATCGAAAAACCTGCGAGCAATCTGAAGAGACAGCCTCATCCTTCGGTCTCTAGGACCTTGAGCCGTACAGATCTTACTATGCCTGTCTCTTTTTTTGACCGTTCTTCTCCGTGGAACCGTTTCTGAGGTGGTGTCCTCAACGCACTCCTCATTCTTCTTCTTTTTCTCAAGCTTCTTGCAATCTTTTCTTGGAGATTCAAAAACATTTGCTGCTGCATCTTGCTCCTGTAACAAGAATTGGCTTAACAAGAACGATTCATCAACATTATCAAGAAAATCTGGAGAGAAAGGAAATGAAGGCAAAGGAAAGTGATGGTGAGAACTAGGGCTTTGAATGTGAGTAGTGAAAGAAGGAAGCATGGTTGCTTGATGGGGACTGAAGGGATCAAAGAGGTCATAGCCATTGGTGTCTAGAGAAGGAAACATTAGATTGAAGAGAGAAACAGGTAACAAAAACAGAATCTTCTTTTTTCCTTTCTTCACTTAAGCCCTTTGGTTCATTAGTGGGTGTGCTCTCTTGTGTGCTATAAAGGTTGATAGCTAGAGGAAGACGGACAAAAGATATTGTAGAAAATATATATATATATATATATATATATATATATATAAAGTATTATATGTTTTTAATTAACAATACACAATCTAAATAGATTACTACTGAAGTAAAAAAAAAAAAAATAGATTACTACTAATATGGATTGGTTCGGTCGTTACTATTTACTAATATGGATTAGTTCCTCCGGTTGAGGTGACCCTACATTCTGCTTCAAAAGTCTGGCCAAACCAAACAGAGATAATTTTTTTTTTTTTTTTTTTTTTGTCAATAGAGAAAATCTTATAAAGTTCACTATTACTAATTAAAGTTTTCAAACTGAATCGATTTTTATTTTACTAATGTAGAATATGAGTAAAACTATACATCTTTAAATAGTTTTGGTATGTATGTATATATTATCTTCATCCTAATATATTTTGTGGAATAAAATACATATATTAGCTTTAAATAACATTTACACAACATAATACAAAAATATAGAAGTGAATACTGAAATTCTCTATTGTTAAAAATGGTAACTATGAATTAAATTTTACTCTCCGTATAGTAGTAGGATTTGTATTCATATAATTATTATTAATTTACGTTAGACGCAACTGATGAAAAGATTAATAGTTTGGTGTGGGCCGGGAGGCATAATAAGCTTTGTTCATACTTCATTACAGACTCAAAAGTTAGATTGTATGATTGAGACCGGAGAAGTGGTCAACATTTGCATCAAAGCTAAGTGAACTTATAGTTTTGACAACTCATTATACGGAGTTCAAGTTAGTCTACAAGGTTCATGCGAACAATTATGTATTCTTCTTATACTGGGTAGTTGCTGACTTGCTGATGCATTAAGTAATAAAAAGTGCTTTTATTTGAAAAAGGGGGATTAGTATAGTAAGTGTGGTGTAGAAGGGAGGGATAAAGGTTAAGCTGGAGGTTGTGGGAGTTGTAGTGATTAAGGGTAATGAAAAAAAAGTGGTGAAAGCTAAGAGAAGAAAAGTGGGACGAGAAAACGAAAGGGACCAAGTCTAGGCCTATTTGTTTATCCCTTCACGTGGGCGTTGCTTTGTTGTTTGATAGCAACCCCATCTCCTTCATTTTCTCGCTTCTGCTTTATTGGAAGATAATAGGAAGGCATCTTCACAATTTTGGCATCTTCATGTTATATAAAGATGGAGAATATCTATTATTAGTATATATAAATTTTTTTATGTTATCTCGTTTCTGAGATATTTGGATACATTCAGTGTTTAATAGGACTATAAAAAATTCATCTCATATTGAATTAAAAAGGAAGAAAACATGTATAATTCCATGATAGAACTAGTTATATTTCATCTTAGTATGTGTTACAATAATTTGGTATAAACCAATTTGTATTAGAGAGAGATCGATTTTCTTCTAAATACTTCTTTTAATTTGGTTAATGAATATGCATATGAGTTACTTCGGACGTAACAATGCGAGTGATTCTTGAATATAATTTTCGTTAGGACTTAGATTCCAATTTCGATCTAAGAAAATGATATCAATTGGAAAATAAAAAAGACATACACTCCTATAACTTATACTATGATGCAGTTACGTCGATGATTTTATTATCGCCAAAATTAAGAATGACAATCCTCCTTTGTTTTCCGCTACACGAAGATGAGAGAACAAAGACAACATATAAAAATTAAAATTAAAAAAAAAAAATGGAAAACCCTGCTAATACAAACGAGTTTAAATATCATAGTGAACACCCTTAATTTAAAACTTTATATATTGGATGGATATGTAGCTGCTATATTGCAATAGAGGGTTAGGTTATCATGTTAGTGCCCAAAAAAAAAAAAAAAAAAAAAAGAGGGTCAGGTTATAAATGGTGCATTAAAATACTCAGTATGGATCTTCAAAATAAGTTGTCACTAGAGGAAGAAGTCTAAACAAGAACATACGTAATTGCAAAGCATGCCTGGTTATATTTGTTACCCTTTTTTCTCTAAAGAAGTTAATTGTCTTATTAAGTAATTAATTTTTTCTAGCAAACTTTTCCTACTAATATATATATATATATATATATATCTGTATATCGTTTTCTTTTTGTTTGACAAAAAAAAAATTTGTATATCGACGATTCGTGATCGGCTGAAAAAACAGTCGACATCTTTGTTATTTTATTTCTTCAGATTTCTGTATTCGAAAATTCTAAATCTATCTATAGACTATAGTTTCTTGATGCTTCATGTATGGAAGAAAAAGAAGAAGGAGATGTGATTGGCGGAGAGAAATATAGGTAGGGAGTTAGGGCTAGGACTTAGAAGAGACAGACACAAACTGAGCCTACAAAACTTATAGACTTCTATTTTATTAATACCTACTCTCTCATTGCTTTTCCTTTGACTCGCTGACCACTTGTCACCCCATAGATGTCCACGTTTCATTTCACCATACAAAAATGTTACAGAAATTATTTGCTAAATAAGATTTTTAAAGCTTTTTTCTGAATCTGTTGAAATAACACATCCACAAATTTTTCTTGAAGATTTAGTATTTTCATTCTTCTTTTATAAATTTAGTATACAATTGACATAAAACTTATATGTGTTATAACAGTTGTAGTAAATTATTATTATTATTTTTTTCTCAACCAAACATTAATAAATTAAAAGAGAACGTCCAGATTGGTCGCCCAAACCGGAAGAAAAGAGTTTACAAAAGAATTTTCAGAAATTAAAGATCTTGAAGAACGAGCTAGACAATCTGTCCTTACGTTAGACTCTCGCGGGATCCTGTGCAAGGTGGAGAGAGAGAAAGATGCTCTGAGCAAAGAAAAATCCTCCAGCAGGTTCGAAAAAACGGGCCAATCTTCTGGCATCTGCACCATCGCAAGTAACTCTACACAATCCGTCTCGAATGCTTGACAATCCACCCCTGCCGCCAACAGAGACTCCATAGCCCAGATCAAAGCTTGAAGTTCCGCGTGTAAGGGCGTCAGGCCACGTCGATGACTCCGACACTAGTAAAAACTGGTCATATAGTTACAAAAAATTGCTACGAAATAATTTATAACAAATATTACCTACATAAAGTTACAAAATAGTCACAAATTTTTAGATAAGTTATTTTGTGACAAATTTGTAAGTTTCTGTGAGAAAACAATTACAAAAAGATACAACTTAGATTTGTAGCTAATTTACTACAAACTTAGAGACTGAAATATTTTGTAGCACTTGACTAATCGTAACAACTTGTAGCTGTGTAGCAAACTTTGTGTCTATTTAGCCACAATTTTTGTTTTGTGTCTATTTATAGCTAATTAGCCACAAATTAGGAAGAAATTAGTATGTGGCTATTTTGCTACAATCAAAATCATAAGTTTCTCGTAGCTAATTATCCATACATTCTGTTTCTAACAATTTGTAGTTATTTCATAAAAATTCCAACACATTGTGTTTATTCTAACTAAACATCACAATAAATAATTTTTTAACAAAATTAAAAATATATTTATTATATCCTAAATTAAATCATACTAAGTTTGTTTATAAATTGTAAAAATAAACCAAAGATCTAATCAATATATGTTTATATCCAAACCCAAATATTAAAAATTAAAATTTTATATTTTTCTTACACCATGGATAGCCATGAGTTTATTTGTTGTCAGTCATAGACAAAAATTTGTTGCCAGATCCAAAATATGAGCCCAAAATTCTATTCATAGCCACAAACAGCGTCAAAAGTTTTGTGGCAATTAAAAAAAATATACAGAAAACCCTAAATTTTCTCTCTTATTGCTAGTAAAAAAACGTTTATATTGCTACGGGATTTTGTTACGGGAATAGTTGTAGGAAACATTACTACAGATTGTTACTAATTAGTGACTAATAAGTTGGGAAAAAAATTTGTAGATAAGGTATCACTAAATGTGGTTATTTAGTTATTGAAAGTGTCAATTTAAATCTGTAGGAAATTTGCGACATAGTTTGTGACACAACATGTCGTAGGCATGTTTCACACAATTGAAGTCATCACAAAAAATAGTTAAAGATAATGAAAAAATGTAAAATAATGAAAATATAAGTGTAACAATCTACTATTAATTAAAATAATGAAAATATAAGTGTAAAATATTTTTTTATAAGCCTTAATTAAAATCAAATCTAATACTTTTTAGATCCTAAACTCTCAATATCAAAATTATAACATTAAATGAAAACAAATTACCAAAATTTTATCAAAAAAAAGAAAAGAATTTTCTCATTAGCTAATATAAAATGACAAAGATTGTCCTTTGGTTTATCAAGAAAAACCCATTTTTTCTTTATAAGAGATACACGTCATATATATGCTACGTATTATGTAGAGTATCTGTATGTCATATCTTTATTTCATTAATTAAAAAGTCATTAGTTTATATAAATAAACTAAAACCTAAATGCTCTTCTTCGTTGCTTTACCTTGCAGCGCCGTTGGTAAGAGAAATTTTTGTTCCTTTTTTTTCAGATCTAACCGCAAAACACATGGATTATATCTAGGTCAATCTGTTCTACGCTTCCAAACACGAACCATACGCTTCTCATGTGCTTCCAAATCAAAGTTTTTGGAATCGCGATACCACCACGCTTCCAAGCGATTCCGATTCCGATTCCGATTCCGATTCTGAAGCGGGAATCGGAGCTTCAGTGATGATTCTGTGTAACGTAGTTAGAAACACAGAGTATGTCTACGGATCTGTTGTTTTGGTTTGTCACCTTCTATCTCTCTCCTTCTCAATGTGTTTTACTTATTTCTTTGATTTGTATTTTAGGTTTCATCGACAGATCTGAAGAATCAGTGTCAACAACGACATCGGAGGTGGTGAATCTGAAGACCCTAGTGTTAACGATGACGTCGGAGATGGTGGTGGAAGTGAAGGACTACCGAAGATGCTCGCACCTTTTACCACCGCCACTACGTTTTGAAGCTTCCGCCAGTTCACCACCAATACATCTCGGCCGCCGCCGTCGTTTTGTTCTCCGTTGCTCCGTCGCCGCAATAATACATCTCCGGCCGATGCCATCTATAGATATAGTTGTATAGATATATATTTATTATACATATAATGAATTTAAGAAACAAATAAAACTATTATTAATTTCTTTCTCTAATTAATTTTTTTTAGCATTTTCTCACAAATTGTGTAGTGTCTAATTGGTAGCACTTTGCTACCCTCAGTCACCATGGAAAAATTTGCTATGGTGGCAAATTTGTAACTAATCTTTTCTTGCTACACAAATCATGAGATAACTACATAATTATTAGTAACTATATGACAAGTTTTTACTAGTGTTTGTTATTTTGCCTCTCAAGCCTCTCTTCACTTCACCTATTTCTCGATTGCTTTCTTTACTTTGCCAATATCACTCTCTCGATGAGTCCCAAAGGTTTGGCCACAGTTCATTTTTAATTTCCCGATTGTTCCTTAATCTTATTTTCATCCTCTAATTCCTTCATCTGGCCAAGTTTTTGACTGTCATCGTTTACGAATCTTCGACCTGAATGCGCCGGTACGTCTTCTTCGTCTCCTTCTTCTCTTTCAATGTATTTGCTTTTTCTGTTTCAACAATTCCAGACCCTTTAAACCATTAACGCTTTAGGTTCATATATGTTTGTGAAATTCGACAGTGTAAAGGTAAATCTTCGGCTTGGAATCAACTCGCTCAAAGGTAAATCTCTCTTTTCCTCTGTCTTAGATCTAACTATTTCGTTTAAGATTTGACCTTTATATCTAAGAATTTTTTTCAGATCTGACCTTTATATCTGACCATTTCTTTTCAGATCTCGTCGCCGTCAATAAAAGGTAAATCTCTCGTTTTTACTTCTCAAATCAACAAAAAAACAATTGAAGCTTACTTCTCCAAAGAAGGGATGCATATAGAGAAGAATCTATCCAGCGAAAGAAAGAGAGCAAAGAAAGAGAGCGGCAGAGAGGTGGCGGAGGAGAGCGGCGGAGAGCAAAAACCTTTCTCCGTTGAAGCATTTTTTTATTTTCTATTTCAATTTTATTTTGCATGATTAAAATCATTTTCGCAATTTAATAAACAAAATTGTTTTGATATTTTAATTTAATCTATAATCATTAATTTTTTTTTTTATTAAAACTATATGAGGAGGTCACAGATTAGTTACTGATTACTTCATGGCTACTAATCCACATATATTTACCTGGTAAATTCGTGGCTATATAAAGCAAATTGTTAGGCAACTTTCAGTCGCTTTGTGTATCAAACATACACAGTAAATCGTAGCAAATGGTAGCATTTGCTCACAAATTGTATAGTCTCTAATTTGTAGCACTTTGCGACAGTTAGTGATGATGGAGAAATTTGCTACGACCAAATAGTTATTAATTTTTTTTGTCGCAAATCTGTAACAAATCTTTTTTTGCTACAATTATCATGAGATACCTACAGAATTATTCGTAACTATATGACAAGTTTTTACTAGTGCGGGCTCCCAAAAGAATCGTCAAATCGTCACCATCGCAAAACCACCACCCCAAACTCTGGAGGAGATCCGAACTTTTCCATGAACCATCAATCTAACAGCGGGGAGAGGACTCCCTGTCCTCTAAATTAGTTGGAGGTTGTAAATAATTCCCTGTGAAAGATTTGACATCATCCCACAACAATTTATCATTTATCGCCTGATTTACAATATCTAACGGCTCTACCTCTATTCCCTGAAAAACTTTTTTATTCCAATCTTTCTAGACTGACCAAAGTAGCCAAGATATACGTGAAGTAATATCAGAAATCCCCGAATTCGATGCCGCCCGCCAATATATAAAATCTAGATTCGCATAGATTGAAGCATATGGAAAGCCGTCCGAATCAAGCGAGACAGAAGACAGCTCCCATATCCTTCGTGAACGAGGACAGTCAAAAAGAGCATGGTTAATGGTCTTTGTCGCAGAAACACATCTTTTACAATGGGTATCACATCGAATACCTCGATACGCAAGTCGTTCCAATACAGGGAGAGTACCGAAAGCGATCTGAAAAAAGAAATGTTGTACCTTTGGGGGAACCTCAAGTTTCCAAGCTTGAGCTCTAAGAGCCATACACGTAGGTCCGAATTCAACAACCTCAATTAATTCCCGAGCTAACCGATAGCCTGATTTCACCGAATACTTCCCTGACTTAGTAAAATGCCATACTAATTGGTCCGGTTTATAAACTTTACTGGCCGCAATACTACGAATAATCGGAATATCCACCGGATCAAAAACTCCTCTAATATAGGTAAATGCCAATCCTTCGTAGTTGGATTAATTAAATGATTAACCATCAAGCTCGGGAGCAATAAACGACCCCGACCATTGGCTGGTCTTGGCCGGATATCTGGCAACCACGGATCACACCAAACCGAGATAGAACAGCCAGAACCTACCGCCCACCTGGCACCTTGTTCTACCAGTTCCTTAGTTGAGTAGATACTCCTCCACGCAAAGGAAGGATTATATGGTTTTTTGGCCATAAGAGGGTGTTTATTCCTAAAATATCGGCCTCTCATTACCCGAGCCATCAAGGAAGTCCGGTAATGAATTAGACGCCAAAACTGTTTAGCCAACATGGCATCATTAAATTGATCCAGAGCTCTGAAACCTAGACCTCCTTTACACTTATCTTGACACATTTTATCCCAAGCTACCCAGTGCATACCACGAGCCTTATCATTCGACTTCCACCAGAAGGTAGAAATAGCACTTGTTAGTTTGGAAGTCAGCTCCTGTGGCAGTTTATAGCACGACATAACATGGGTAGGAAGTGCAACCGCCACCGACTTAATCATAATCTCCTTACCACACTTCGACAAACACTTCGCAGACCAACCATTCACCCGGTCATCCAACGGGTCCTTAACATAGCTAAAAACCTTAGTTTTCGAACCTTGGAGGCTTTCTGGAATATCCAAATAAGAACCCATATCATCCTCTTTAGAGATACCAATAACAAATTTTAAGTGTGATCTTATTTCAGATGGGACCTTTTTACCAAACATGATAGAAGATTTCGCCAGATTAACCTCTTGTCCTAAGGCGTTACCATAATCACCAATTATTTCCATTACCTTCCTACACTCAATCGCCTCCGCTTTACAAAAAAACAGACTATCATCAGCAAATAACAGATGGGAAATAGTGGGACTGTCACGGGCAATCGAAATACCCGTTAGTTTCTTTTCTCGTTCAGCCTTTTTAATATTCGCTATCAAAACCTCTGTACATAGTATGAACAAGTACGGTGACAGAGGATCTCCCTGACGTAATCCCCTTTGTGGTGATATAGAACCCCGAGGCTGACCATTCAATAGAACTTGATATGACACAGAAGATACACACCACATTATCCACAAAATCCATTTTCTGGCAAAACCTAGTTTAACCAGAACGGCTTCCAAAAAATCTCATTCAACCCGATCATATGCATTACTCATATTCGTCTTAAAATCCAGAAACTCCGTCTGGCATCGACGGTTAGTATTTAATCCATGAAACATCTCCTGAGCAACAAGGATATTATCTGTGATTAATCGACCAGAGACAAAGGCCGACTGAGTTTCTTAAACCAAGAGAGGCAAGAAGCGTTTTAACCGAAAGCACAATACTTTTGAAATAATTTTATAATTCACATTACAAAGGCTGATCGGTCTAAACTCCGCCATCCGCTGCGGCCTATCAACCTTGGGAATAAGACAGATATTGGTCTCATTTAAACGAGGATCAAAACGATCCGTTCGAAAAAAGTCCTGAACCAAAGCCACCAAATCCCCTCTCAAAGAGGACCAAAACCGTTGAAAAAACAAAGCTGTCATACCGTCAGGTCCTGGTGTTTTCTCCGGATGCATCGCAAACAAAGCCTTACGAACTTCCGCTTCAGAAATATCCCTAGTAAGATCTCTGTTCATACTATCCGTAATTAATGGATTGATTTCTTGAACCATCTCTGAAAAATGCCTCTACCAGCCAACTTCTTAAAAAGATCCTCAAAGTATTTAGTAGCAATATGCTCCATACCCGAGGGTGTTTCGTGCCAGACATTGTCAATGTCAAATAAATCAACAATCCTATTTCTTACCCGTCTCTGTTTAGTGGAGGCATGAAAATATTTAGTATTTTTATCCCAAACCCTTAGCCAAAATTTTCTGCTTTTTTGTTGCCAGTATATATCCTCATCACGGTACGCCTCCTTTAATTTCCTCTCAATACCCCGAATTTCCTCCTGTGAAATCTAATCATCAAATTTTGTCTCCTGCAGAGCCGCCTTCAAGGAAGAAATGAGTGAGGGACCAGAACTAATATTATTCTTTCGCTACCAAGAAATCGAATTCCTACAATTTCTTATCTTATCCACAAAACCTGGAATCCGGAAATTTCTTGTACGATTCCACCCGGATTCAACCGCACCTAAAATACCCTCCTTACCCAACTAGCGTTTATCAAAACGAAACTGTCTAAGTCGTCGCCTATCCATCTTCAGGCAAGTTGCCAAAATTGGACAATGATCAGAACCAATAATCTCCAAATACTCTACCTTTGAGTTCGGATAAAACCCATGCCAATCCTCATTACCCACTGCACGATCTAACCGACAACGAACCACTAGATTATTACATCGGTTACCTCTCTAGGATAATTGCTCCCCATAACAAGGGAATTCCAACATCCCACAATGACGAAGCATTGAACTAAAAGACACAAAAGAAGAAGCTGGTCGCAACGCGCCACCCTTTTTCTCATGATTCCCTACAAGTTCGTTGAAATCACCAATCAACAACCAGGGATCAACACGGAAGGACCCAATATCCATCAATCTATCCCAAACCTTCTCTCGGTGTTGGGGGACAAGATCACCATAAACAAAAGACATAAAGACCAATTGTTGTCCAATAAAAGCTTGTGTATCAATAATACGATCACTATCGAAAAGAATTGAAAGTTTTATTTTATCCATAATAAATAAGGCAAGGCCACCGCTAGACCCGCGGAGTTCAACAGTATAAAAATTATTAAAACCAAACTTATTCTGAAATTTTTGTAAATAAGAAAAACATTTCTTTGTTTCTGATAAAAATAAAATTTATGGTTGATGCTTCTTCCACAAATCACCCAAGTAATTTTCTGTCAGGTCTGCCCCAATGCCCTGACAGTTCCAACTTAAAATCTTCACGTATGAGTCGGTGGTTTCAGGGGCGCCACCATCCCTTTCTTAAAAGTACGACTTCCTCCAATGCCACCTTTTGCCTGTTGACCTTGCTTACCCACAACCCCTAATTTATTGCCCTTACCTGCAGTTTAAGAGATGAAACTTTAGCTAACAGTCGTTTTCCAGGTGAAGCCAAGGGCAATACCACTTTCTTAGAACCATGAAACCCTTTACTAAAATTGGAACTACCCACAGTATTCTTAACACAAATCGTCTTTCCCAAAGAAACAGACTCCATAGCGGTATTCATAACACTCAAACTCAAATTAAAAGGATCAAAAACATTTGTACCTTGAGTGGTATCGTCTGCCACACCTAAACCCGACTCAGTACCAGCATTTGTAACGGTGTCCGACGCTTGCCCTAACTCCTCAGGATTATCAACATCATCAAATTCCCCATCTTCTAACAGATCATCAGTACTTTCATTGAAAGGTGATTCCGTAAGATCATCGTTCCCTCCTTTTGCACCATGATCCACATCCATCTCCATGGAGGCATCCTCAAGCGTCCCAGACGAAGCACCACCAAAATCAAGACTCTGAGCCTTTTTCTCACCAAATGCCTACTTAACCTTGTACATTGGTTTAGGCCACACAGGTCTAATACCCTTCCTCTGTGGCGGTAAACCTGTGCCAGGATCCACCATATCGCCTCCAACCATCTGCGAGCCAGAAACATAACCCATATTAGTTCCCGACCCACTACTTTGATAACGCATCTGATGACCCCATGCTTGACCATGATTCCTCACCTGAAGAGGAAAGCCGGAAGCGCTGGACTCACCACCCCGAAACTGTGGCTGTCTCCTCTCATTGGAATGCTCTGAATGGAAGTCCAAAGCCCGTTTAACATGCTTCCTTGGTTTCTCCCACCCACCATCATGTTGAACAGAACCTTGTTTAGTCGAAACCTGCTGCCGCTGGTGTATCCCCCTCTTATCCGTGTGATCTCCATTACCCCGAACAGCATTCGCATTTGTCAAATCAGGACATACTAGCACATCATGTGTTAAACGCCAACAATGTTTGCAATACCCAGACAACTTGTCATATTCAATAGTGACCACCACCACATCACCTGTAGCAAAAGGAACCACCAAGTTGAATAACAATGGATTGAATCCATTAACCATGACACAAATACTTCATGTTTCCTCATCAAGTTCCTTGATACGACCAATCTTCTTCCTTATAGCCTCAAGTGTTGCAACCTCCCACAAATGCATAGGAATCCCTCCCACCTTCACCCAGAAACTGATGGCCGAGGGATATGAACCAGATACTATTGGTTCCCAACGAACCATCGAGATCATCCAACCATCAAAGTGATATGGACCGTTAAGCAAGACACCCTGAAGATCCTCTTCTTCTTCAAAATTAAATTGGAAAGTCCCCTGACCCAAATCAGCTCCCATAACCTTAGCATCCAACTTCCAAATCTTGGGAAGATTAACAAGCAGAGACTCCATCTGCTGCACAGCTGGGTTCATCAACCTTCCAATGAGAGTTAGGGAAAATTGTTGAATCCGCTGAGCCAAGACAAAATCAGAGATTTTCACAACCTCTGTGCGGACCAACGCAGCTTGGCTTTATTAAGAGCCAACTGAGCCATGAAAAACCGCAGACAGATACACCACCGAAACCACCGAGAAACACTCTGAACCACAAGAATAACTATTCCTGAACAATAGCACCAAAGAGCCCACCGATAAAAGAGTAGTAGCAGAAGTAAGTGAAGAACAAAGAAAGCTCTAAGCCAAATAAATATACAACAGTAGAGCAAAATCAATAACCCAAAAAGGATCGAAGATCCTATCCGCTTGATTACCAACACCTTCCTTGACTGAAAAATAATCGGATATTCTCTTGCCCATGATCCGCTCTAGACAAGGAAAGAAAATCCCATTACCCGGTACCAGTAGAATCAGATCCCTGATAGCAGAGATCTCCTCAATCCTCATTATCAACTCGAAATTCAAATTTACCCGAAAAGCCACAAATGGAAACCGCAAATCCAAACGGCCAACAACGCAGATCCCACCAGATATACCTCGAAATCGCCTAATCATACACCCAACACCAGAGACCCAAGTATCTTTACCTCTCACTTTTCCTTGGACCCATATCCGTGAAACCCAAAAAACCAGAAATCCCCCACTTGAGGCCAGATCTGATAATAAAAAAGAGGAAGAATCGATCCAATTCCGTATCCAACATCCACCGAGAGCAACCGAGAGACCATATCTCGTTCCTCTCCCAACGCCGCAGTACACAACCATCTCAATACAAAACCCTAAAAATCGCAACAACCATCGCCATGTCTAGAGCTAATTAGATTCACAAAATTGCTTTAGGAGTTTTTATTTTGTAGTAAATTAAATTATTTTTTCATGACATAAATTATTTTTTCATTACTTTTTCATGACATAAATTATTTCCAATATTGTATATATTTTTTCAATATTATAAATTATCCCAAACATTCTAAAATTTCACAAAAAAAAGGTTTTCAAAAGCTTTTAGAAAATATCATGTATTTGTCCGCTAAAAATATTATTTATCCTTTTCACGTTAATGAAAGATTCTTGGTTTCAATAAACCCTATATATATCATAAACTAGTGCCCAACATGTATATGCAATATTATGAACAATACTCTCTTTTTTCAATATGATGTTAAGTTAATTCAAGAAAAATAAAATTTTGTTACAGGAGATACAAAAGTTGCTGAAAGTATCTAGAAGTTTAAATTACGTGAATCTACCGCAGACCTCTTGATGCAAAACCAAGCCCTTAGGCCTGCTTCGTATATGAACTGGTCATTGTCTCCAAATCGTAACATATTTTTCCTTTCAAACCAAAAAGAGAAAGTGTAATATCCATTCCGGTAGTAATAAATAGTCTAAGAAGAAGAAAAATTAAAGCGAAAACTCATTAACATGTAAAAGTATAAATTTTAAAAAACTATTTTATTTAAATGAAAACATGAACACTTTTTGGGACGTGTTAGAAAACTAAAAGAGTTATTTCACCTGATATATTTAGATTATTATTTACCGCTGATTTTTCTATATAAAATATATTTTTAAGGTCAAAAAATATAATCTAGTAAATATCAACAATGTGTCAATATTAATATAATCTGTTTCTCATATATTTTATTTTTTCTCACTTAAAATTTGACGCCAAAGTATATCACACCAACAATGTTAAAATTAACAGTCTATTTTTGTTCATGTCATTTTCACTTGAATTTGCTATCTACAAAACTATAGATAAAAAAATATTAAGAATAAATAAACTTCCATCATTTTAGAAGATAATAATATCAGTAAGAATATATTGTGCTAAAAGTTCAATTATGTTTTAAGAAATGTTACTTGGGATAAAACACCGATTTTCTTTTTCTCCATCAAATCCTTTGGATGATGAAAATATATTTTTAGTTTCTAAAATAAAAGATGAGCAAATCCTTAAAATTTTTAGTTTCGATTCTATAATTCATGTTAATCTATTGTAATTTATAGTTCTTAGATTTTTATTGAACCGCTCAAGGAACCTACATATGTATTTTCATTTTAAACATACAAATTATATTCCAATACCTATAGTCTTAGGCACATATATATGCTTAAGGAATATTTTCTTAAAGAGTTAAATTCTTGAAGAGAAAATATTGCTGACTATAGAGAAATATGTGCACATTACATCTCTGTTTTTTTTTCCTCATTTAAATTTGCTTAGATGATATTTTAGTTTTAACTGTTGAAAACTGTGAAAACCCACAAAGGTCATTGTCAAAGTAAAAGAGAAAGAAAATGAGCTCAAAGTTTGTCATCTCAGGAGCTAATGATGATGAATCTTTATAACATGCGTATCACACACATCTCCTCCAACATGTTAATAATTATGGTTAGGTAGAAATTTCTGATATGATCAGTCAAGAATGCCCATATATACAATAACATGCATGTATTATTTGCGCATTGGACATATTACATTTTCACCATTACATTGGGGTCAAGCTCCTCCTTTGGTCATGTGGGACAAACATGACTTTCTAATATGATTTCTTTAGCAAATAATTTGTTTTTACATATTAGCTGTTCCTTAATGATGTGTGTGTATGTATGTTTATTGTGGTTAGAAGTGAAAAAAAAAAGAAAGATCATGTTAGATATTGAATACTATCAACAACTATTTTTTCATGTTATACAGAAATATATATATATATTTTTTTTTTTTTTCAAAAAACAACATCATATTTATTAGCTCTTTTTTGTTGGCGTCTATATAGTTATTTATTGTTGTCTCAAATAGTTGGTTATTTAAGTCCTTTTTTTTTAGCAAAAATTATATTTTGATCACTTAGAAATAAGACCCTATAGAATCTAATTAATTTACTCATTGTAGTGCTAGACAAGGTTTGTAGGTGTAGTTATATGTCTTCTTCTCAACTCCATAAAATCATCCTTTACATAAACATTCACACAATCACACTCCACACCCGAGGTCGGATGGAAGCTATGTGCTAGAAATGCTCCTTAATTAGTTCAAAAGACTGCTGAATTGAGCTCTATCATTAGTTGTGATTTCGTATACAGTTAATACAATCAATTGAAAGAAGTTTCATTAGTTGCAATGCAATGCAATGCAAGAGACGGGTCTTTGTTTTTAAATATTATTATTTTAGTCGGACGACTCTTTTCATTCTTCTTAAAATGTGTTGCCTCTAGGAATGCAATTAAGAAAACTCAGTCTATTCAACAAGCTAGTGACGTGAAACGATATGTGAAATAAAAGATAAATCATTCATCATAGTTGCATACACCAAAAAAAAGTGTAGGCATTCCAAATAAAAATAGTATTACCAAAAATATAATGTTTAAGCCTTGTGACTAGTAATCAAACAGTAGCAGCAAGAACCTTCACGAACTCATATGTTATAGGGACTGTAAGCACATGATTACACCACATAACTTTCCCCCAAATTTTATTATTTTTGCGCTTTATAAGCTTAATTTCTGCACACCAAATCATCTTTTTAGATTCACAAAACAGCACGCAAGGCAAATTCTTGTCCCACAAAACGATCATCTTTCCACCATAATCAACCAATCTAACAAAAGCAGCAAATGCAAACTTAGGTAATTCTACCAAACCATTCAAATTTCTCTACAACCCTACTTTGGTGTCTAACCATCTGAACCCATCGTTAAAAACAGCGTACAACACGTTCTCTATCTCGCAATAAGAACCTGAATAGCTTAATTTACTCAGCCCTCGCCAAGGCCAGTGCCATCTACCGTCTTTGGAATTGTAAGTAACCACCTCTTTGTCAGTCACCACGTGAATTTTTGCATCAATACATTCACTTTGGGAGTTGTATTTTAAATGGCGAGAGGCGAGGTGAGGCTACGAAGGTCTGGCTCTCGCCTTGAACCTAGGCGCCAATTGCTCCTCGCCTTTGCTGCATGAGGCTAGTCTACACACAAAAAAAAAGCGTACAGGTTAGTCACTGATCCCTTAGCTATAATAACACAATTTGTGAGTCTAAAATATAGATCATTTGAAACATATAGAAAGAGACAATCCAATAATAGTAAAACTGAGAACTGAAAATAAAAGTAAGAAAAGCCAATCCAACAAAGTTTTAAACTGAAAACTGAAAACAAAACAAAGAAACAGCCAATCCAACAAAGTTTTAAACTGGGAACTGAAAACAAAACAAAAAAAACAGCTAATCCAAACAAAGTTTTAAACTTAAAACTCTAAAAATCGATCTCATGATTCTCCTCATCATCATACTCAACATCTTTGACACCCACTTGAGTGTCCTCATCTCCTCCTGTGAAGTCTTCTTCAATTTCATTCTCATCATCTTCACCAATCAAAGTCAGTGGAGTTATAGATGACCTTTGAGATGTTATTGGAGCTGGAGTGGAGCTTGAGGCTGTATTATTCCCTTTCTCAGTCAAGAATGCCCATATATACAATAACATGCATGTATTATTTGCGCATTGGACATATTACATTTTCACCATTACATTGGGGTCAAGCTCCTCCTTTGGTCATGTGGGACAAACATGACTTTCTAATATGATTTCTTTAGCAAATAATTTGTTTTTACATATTAGCTGTTCCTTAATGATGTGTGTGTATGTATGTTTATTGTGGTTAGAAGTGAAAAAAAAAAGAAAGATCATGTTAGATATTGAATACTATCAACAACTATTTTTTCATGTTATACAGAAATATATATATATATATATTTTTTTTTTTCAAAAAACAACATCATATTTATTAGCTCTTTTTTGTTGGCGTCTATATAGTTATTTATTGTTGTCTCAAATAGTTGGTTATTTAAGTCCTTTTTTTTTAGCAAAAATTATATTTTGATCACTTAGAAATAAGACCCTATAGAATCTAATTAATTTACTCATTGTAGTGCTAGACAAGGTTTGTAGGTGTAGTTATATGTCTTCTTCTCAACTCCATAAAATCATCCTTTACATAAACATTCACACAATCACACTCCACACCCGAGGTCGGATGGAAGCTATGTGCTAGAAATGCTCCTTAATTAGTTCAAAAGACTGCTGAATTGAGCTCTATCATTAGTTGTGATTTCGTATACAGTTAATACAATCAATTGAAAGAAGTTTCATTAGTTGCAATGCAATGCAATGCAAGAGACGGGTCTTTGTTTTTAAATATTATTATTTTAGTCGGACGACTCTTTTCATTCTTCTTAAAATGTGTTGCCTCTAGGAATGCAATTAAGAAAACTCAGTCTATTCAACAAGCTAGTGACGTGAAACGATATGTGAAATAAAAGATAAATCATTCATCATAGTTGCATACACCAAAAAAAAGTGTAGGCATTCCAAATAAAAATAGTATTACCAAAAATATAATGTTTAAGCCTTGTGACTAGTAATCAAACAGTAGCAGCAAGAACCTTCACGAACTCATATGTTATAGGGACTGTAAGCACATGATTACACCACATAACTTTCCCCCAAATTTTATTATTTTTGCGCTTTATAAGCTTAATTTCTGCACACCAAATCATCTTTTTAGATTCACAAAACAGCACGCAAGGCAAATTCTTGTCCCACAAAACGATCATCTTTCCACCATAATCAACCAATCTAACAAAAGCAGCAAATGCAAACTTAGGTAATTCTACCAAACCATTCAAATTTCTCTACAACCCTACTTTGGTGTCTAACCATCTGAACCCATCGTTAAAAACAGCGTACAACACGTTCTCTATCTCGCAATAAGAACCTGAATAGCTTAATTTACTCAGCCCTCGCCAAGGCCAGTGCCATCTACCGTCTTTGGAATTGTAAGTAACCACCTCTTTGTCAGTCACCACGTGAATTTTTGCATCAATACATTCACTTTGGGAGTTGTATTTTAAATGGCGAGAGGCGAGGTGAGGCTACGAAGGTCTGGCTCTCGCCTTGAACCTAGGCGCCAATTGCTCCTCGCCTTTGCTGCATGAGGCTAGTCTACACACAAAAAAAAAGCGTACAGGTTAGTCACTGATCCCTTAGCTATAATAACACAATTTGTGAGTCTAAAATATAGATCATTTGAAACATATAGAAAGAGACAATCCAATAATAGTAAAACTGAGAACTGAAAATAAAAGTAAGAAAAGCCAATCCAACAAAGTTTTAAACTGAAAACTGAAAACAAAACAAAGAAACAGCCAATCCAACAAAGTTTTAAACTGGGAACTGAAAACAAAACAAAAAAAACAGCTAATCCAAACAAAGTTTTAAACTTAAAACTCTAAAAATCGATCTCATGATTCTCCTCATCATCATACTCAACATCTTTGACACCCACTTGAGTGTCCTCATCTCCTCCTGTGAAGTCTTCTTCAATTTCATTCTCATCATCTTCACCAATCAAAGTCAGTGGAGTTATAGATGACCTTTGAGATGTTATTGGAGCTGGAGTGGAGCTTGAGGCTGTATTATTCCCTTTCTCAGCTCTACTTGCGGACTGTGCAGATGTTTTTTTTGCTTCTAGTAAGATAGTTAGGCTCATTAGCTCCAGATGCTCTGCTTACCACATCCCATGTTAAATCACCATCTTCAAACACTAGATCATACTCAACATTAGACTCCTCATCCATTCTTCCAACCAGCCACTCATTACAATCATCAATATCTTCTAGGATGATCGGATCAATGGTGTCTTTCAGCTTGTAACGGTGTTGTAAAGTACGATTGTACTTAACAAACACCAAATCATTTAAACGTTCTTGAGCCAATCGATTCCTTTTCTTGGTATGGAGATGTTGAAACACACTCCAGTTTCTCCCACAACCAGTTGTATACTTGCATTACATGTGACATTAAGAACTTTTATGGCAAAATCTCTTAGTGTTGGTGTAGATCCTCCATAAGAAGACCGTCCTCAGCTGGTGCTTTTACTTTCCTTTGTCTTTTAGCCATGGGCGACCCAAAGAGTCCCTTAGCATTTTTAAACTGTGTCAACTCTGAGTCTATCTTATCTTGAGTTGCAATTTCAGGAACCAATTTTTCAATAACCCTGTAGAGACCTTCCACAACTTCCTCACAGTTCACCCCATATTCTATATTATACTGAAATTATGGATTCAAAAAGTAGCCAGTAGCATGCAAAGGATGATGGAGTTGACAATCTCATCGCCTAATGAAACGATCCGACCCGTTTTTTTTAATAAAAAATAAATATTAATAATAATAATAGTAATAATAAATACTCTACAACTAGTGGTCTCATACCCACTAGTCACCTAACCACAAACACACCAAACAGCGGAAATAACAATACCAATAAATAATCAATAATCCAATAACCAATAATCACTATCCAATATTAATTCCAGTCATAAACTAATAATCCAATCAACATAAACCAGAGAACCAACAATCCTAAACAACATTCTATGACTCATCTCTAGCAGCCTAACAGAAGCCATACAACCAAGCGAGCCATTAGAACATCTTCCTCTTCATTTTCTTGATTCCACGATCACACTTTGCATTTACCTGCACCACAAACACAAATTGCAATGCATGAGTATTTTATAAACACTTAGTAAGGCAATCCTCCCATCTAATGGGCTATACACACAAGAATTGGAAACATCTCTAACCATCAACCAACAATAACAAACCAGGACTCTGCCTCGACCGACACCAACCATGCATTGAACGACACCAACTGGGGTTGCATCGACCGATGCAAGTTACAGTTGCATCGACCGACACGCACACTGCATCGACCGACGCATGCTTGACATAGCATGAAAACCCTAGGGTTACCGTGCCGTCTTCGCATTTGCATCAACCGATGCACAATGTGCATCGACCGATGCTTCTCGCTGGATCTTCGTTCCTACAACCACAAAACTCGATCCCAAGCCACAAGAAAGCTTCCTAACATCCCAAATAACACTCTAACAAGGCAAACAACACATAAACAGCAGATCAGAGAAATCTCCAGCTTAGATAAGCCATGGTCCTGCAAATACCTTTACCAACACGATTCTGAACCTTAAACAACCAAGAAAACACTTCGAGGAAGCTCCTACAACGATCCCATCTACAGATCTCTACATGAACAACTTCCAATCTCCCAAAATCCTCAAGAACACTCAAGAACACTTTTCTCTCAAAAGCGGCTAAAACACGACTAATGAGAAAGAAACTTGAGTTAACGTTTTTCCCTAACCCAAAACATCCCTTAAACCGGGATTCCGGTTCGCGGATGTTACAATTCTCCCCCACCAACATAGATTCGTCCTCGAATCTCAAACAACCATCAGTCAGGGACTCCCGTGCAACCGTCTCCACGGCCCGCACTACCTCCGACCGATCACAAAAGGTCACCTCTAGCCGATAGACTCACGTTTCAGGCATTATTTGCTCTCGACTTTTGGACTTTCCTTTACTCATAGGCCTTAACCTTGAATTTTTATTGGCTCGTCATCAGGCCTAAGCCTGCATGCCATATTGTTGGCTCCTCATCGGGCCTAAGCCCGCATGCCATAATATATAAGGAAGTCCAATATTCGTCTCTCGGGTTGCCACCCTACAGCGCCTCTGGATCGTCATCCGAAGTCGATATACCAACCATACTCTCAAGCCACAAAGTCTCATAATATAGTAGTACTAGGTGAACTAACGTCCCCTAAGAGTCGCGAGCAAACAATTCTGAACACGTCTGAGCCCTATCCCTAACAAATTTTCCTTTCCGTCGCTCGCGTAAAAAAATCACAATGTCCTACCAACCACATATCCCCTCACTAGAATACCTCATGACCACACAAGGATCATATACGTGCCACAAGGGTCGCCACAAAGGCCAAACAAATGTCTTAAACAGGACTGCCACCAAGGCCATACAAATGTCCTAAACAGGACCGACACCAAGACCAAAAAAATGTCCTAAACAAGACCGCCACCAAGGCCAAATAAATATCCTCAACAGGACCGTCACAAAGACCACTTGTCCTGAAGGACCGTCACAAAGACCATACATCCCGAAGGACCGTCTCGAAGACCACTCATCCCGAAGGATCGCCTCAACAGGCCACACGTCCGGAAGGACTGTCACGAAGACCACACATCTTGAAAGATCGCCTAAACAGGCACATTGGCTAAACAACCCGCCACAAAGGCCACACAATTCGTTAAACAGCCCGCCACAAAAGCCACATAATGGCTAAACAGCCCGCCACAAAGGCCACACAATGTCTCAAAAGACCGCCACACACTGGTGCACTGACTCAAAATTCCACCGCGAAGGCCACACAAGCCTCTCCAAGGCTAACAACCACTAAAAATGGACAAATTCTAACTCACATAAAACTTTCCATTTTTAGAACTTTCCACTTTTGGAAACTTTCCTTTTTTTAGAAACTTCTATTCCAGGAAACTTTCCTTCAAACTACGCCTCACGGAAATTTCGTACTCCAAACACCACCTCATCTTGTTACTTAGTCGCACAACCAACCACCCCTAAGCGACCAAGTAAACAAGAGAGATAGCTGGAATACTCCATTCTTGCTCCAGCCACGGACTACAACTGGGGCCAGGCTAGACAAGTTCAAGTTGCGACCTGCTTCTCAAACCACTTCTTGAATCTTGCCTTCATCCTCGCCTCTGGTTCCCAAGTCTGCTCCTCAACACCATCACAGTCCCATAGGACTCTCATCAAAGGAACCTTCTTCTTCCGAAGTTCCTTGATCCTCTTCTCGAGAACCCTCACTGGTCTCGCCTCCAAAGTCATGCTAGGCTGAAGATCCTCAGGAAACTTAGCCAACAACTGATCATCCTCACGGAGACACTTCTGAAACATAGTCACATGGAAAACCTTGTGGAACGCACGCATAACCTCAGGCAACTCAAGCCTATATGCTACCGGTCCCACCCGCTCAATCACTCTGAATGGACCCATATACCTTGGACTCAACTTAGTCTCAGACAATGACCTACTTGGACCCTGCAACATGGCCATTTTGAGGTACACTATGTCTCCCACCTGAAACTCAAGATCTCTCCTCCTCTTATCGGCATAACTCCTCTGCCGATCCTGAGCTTCTTTCATGTTCAGCTTGAGAACCCGAATCTTCTCTGAGGTCTCCTAAACAAAATTAGCACCATACATGCTCTTCTCCCCCACCTGAGTCCAGCATAACAGTGTGTGACATGGACTCCCATACAAAGTCTCATAAGGAGCCATCTCAATACTCGCCTGATAACTGTTGTTGTAAGCAAACTCTACAAGGCTTAGGTGATCTGCCCAATGGCCACCCCAATCTAACACACACATCCTCAGCAAATCCTCCAACTTATGGATCGTCCTCTCTGACTGTCCATCTGTCTGGGGATGATAAGTTGTACTCATATGCACCTTAGTGCCCATCTCTGCCTGAAATGCCCTCCAGAACACCAAAGTGAACTTAGAATCCCTATCAGACACAATACTCGCTGGCACCCCATGCAACCTAACTATCTCCTTCACATATTTCTTAGCCAAGACCGTTGCTCCATCAGTCCTCTGAATGGCCAGAAATATGTCGACTTAGTCAACCGGTCAACAATGACCCAAATAGCATCAAAAGTCCGAGACACTGGCAATCCTACCACAAAATCCATAGTAATCATATCCCACTTCCTCTCGGGAATGGGTAGACTCTTCAGTAACCCGCCTGGAACTTGATGCTCAGCCTTCACTAGCTGGCAAATATCGCACCTCGCGAACCAACTAGCTACATCCTTCTTCATCCCGACCCAGTGATAGTACCTTTTGAAATCACGATACATCTTAGTCTCTCCTGGATGAATAGAGAACTTGCTTGCATGAGCCTCCCTCAAGAGCTCCTGTCTCAACTCCTCATCCTTGGGCACACAAATCCGCCTGTGCACCAATATAGTACCATTATCTGAGAACTGATACTCTGAATCAACATCCTTAAAGGCATTCGCCAGCCTCAAATCCTTCTCCTGAGCCAACCGCACCCTACTCAGAAGATCTGCTCTATCAACCGCCTCCAAACCCAACAGTTTCTGAGAAATAGCACACAACCTCAACGCACTGATCTCTCCTACCAGAGACTCCATATCCTGCTCCTGAGCCAAAACTACCCTCTTCCGACTCAGAGCATTTGCAACCAAGTTAGCCTTACTAGGGTGATAGGCTATCTCCAAACCATAATCCGCCATCAGCTCCATCCACCGCCTCTGCCTCAAGTTCAGCTCGGGCTGAGCGAATGTGTACTTCATGCTCTTATGATCTGTGAACACTTGTACCTTTGCACCATAAACATAAGATCTTCAAATCTTCAGAGCAAAGACTACAACAGTCATCTCCAAATCATGAGTAGGATAGTTGTCCTCATGCTTCCGCAACTGCCGCGAAACGTAGGCAATCACCTTCCCATGCTGCATCAACACACACCCCAAACCAACTCTGGATGCATTTGTATAAACCACATAGGGTTCTCCCTGCTCTGACAAAGCCAAAATTGGCGTAATAGTCAACATCTTCTTCAGGCTTGCAAAGCCCTCCTCACACTCTTGTGACTATACAAAAGGAACATTCTTCCATGTCAACTTAGTCATAGGGCATGCTTTGCTTGCAACGCCCTGCACAAACCTCATGTAATAACCTGCCAAACCAAGGATACTCCTGATCTCTGTGGCATTTTGCGGTCTAGGCCAATCTCTTATAGCCTGAATCTTCTCCGGATCTATAGAAACCCCCTCTGCAGAAACATTATGAGCCAGAAAACCATCTCACGCTGCAAAAAACTGCACTTGCTCAACTTAGCAAACAATTTCTGCTCCCGCAACTTCTCCAGAAATGCCTTCAAATGCACTGCATGCTCCTCAAGACTCTTAGAAAATACCAGGATGTCGTCGATGAAAATGATAGCAGACACGTCCAGAAACTCCTGAAACACGCTGTTCATCAATCTCATAAACGCTGTTGGCGCGTTAGTCAAACCAAACGGCATCACCAAAAACTCATAATGCCCATACCTCGTTCTGAACGCAGTCTTCCTCACATATGCCTCATCTATCGGGATCTGATGATAACCCGACGCCAGATCTATCTTGGAGAACTAAGTAGCACCTCTTAACTGATCCAACAACTCATTCATCCTGGGAAGAGGGTACTTGTTCTTCACAGTTACCCGGTTCAAACCTCTGTAATCTATGCACAACAGATCCTCCACGGTGATACACTAGGACGGATAACACCGGCGCTCCCCACGGTGATACACTAGGACGGATAAATCCCTTGCTCAACAGATCCTCCAACTGCTTCTTCAGCTCTGCCATCTCTGCTGGAGCCATCCTGTAAGGAGCCTTGGAAAACGGCGTCGTCTCCGGTTCCAGTTGAATCGTAAAAGGATATGACCGAGATGGTGGTAATCCTTGCAATGATTGAAACACATCCTCAAACTCCTCAACGACCTGACTATCGCTAACTGTAGACTGCCCTACTGATTCTGGCATCGATATAGTAACCAAATAAGCCTCAAGGCCCTTCCCGATCATCTTCCCAGCCTGCATTGTCGAGATCACGAGACTCTCCAAAGTCGATCTAATCCCCTGAAAAACCAATTTCCCTCTTGGACGCTCAAACTCCACTCTACTCCGATGGCAATCTAGATGAACCATATGCCGATGCAACCAATCCATTCCAAGAATAACATCATACAACTCCACTGGACTGATAAGCAAATCTGATGGCCTCGACTCTCCCGCGATCTGAATATCAACTCCCCTAGCTCGTCCAATGACCCTCAGAAATTTGCCTCCCGCAACTCTGACAACTCTTGTACGCTCCCCTGAACCTCCTCTGATATCAACACTCTCTGCACACTCCGGAGTAATGAAGCTATAAGTAGCTCCAGAATCAAACATAACATGGGACTTAAACCCTCCCACCAAAAAGGTCCTTACAAAAACCTCATGTGTTGAGAACCTAACACTTTAACACAGGCAAACATAAAATCTGAACCTACCACAATTCACAAAGTTTAAGTACCAGAAATTGTATATGTGATCGCCCTGGCACTGGTTCCACCAGTCTCGACAGTCGTGTAAATCCATGGCGCATGCTCAATCCGTGCTACCTGCTGCACTCCAGGCTGCACCACATGTTGCACCGCTGCCACTGCCATCTGCTGCAACTTAGGACACTTGGGCTTGATGTGCCCAGGCTCCCTGCAATGATAGCAAACACGAACCGCTGCCGTCGAAGCACTCCTCTGGGGACAGCTAGCTACCTTGTGATTCATGCTCCCACAACCGAAGCATCCTGCACCACTCGGTCTCTGCGTAGCCTCCCACTTCCTCTTGGTTCCCTGCGCAGGCTTGCCGCCCTTGCTAGAACCTCCCTGATGCCGAGCCTTCCTAGGCTGCATCGCTGGACTAACCGTCACTGCTTGTGCCCAGATATCCTCCTCAATCTCCGCTACAGTCTTAACCAACTCTACACGCGTAGTGTAACTCCGTCCACTACAATAGACCCTCAAGTCATCACGAAGACCCCTTATAAACCGCATGATATGGACCTCCTCAGACTCCATAGCCCGACCTCCATAGGATAGAAGTTGACTGAACTCCAAGTCCAGCTCCCGCACTGACCGCGTCCCCTGAGATAACTGAAGGAACTACACCTCCAACGGTCCAATGCCTCTCTTGGAAAGTACTTGCGGTTAAACTCCTCCACAAAGTCAGCCCAAGTCATCTCCCTCCTGAGCATCACCGATCAAATTGTGGACCCCTATCTCCACCCAAAACTCCTCAGGACATCTCAGAGTCTGGAAGTTACGTTCCACACTCGTCCTCCACGCATCTGCCGCAGTAGAACCTGTACCACTCGGAAACCGCACTGTATCTAGGCCACGCATCTCCCTCAGCATAGACATATAACAATCATACGCTTCCGCATCTGTAGCCACTCGCTGCCGCTCCTCCGCCACAACTGGTGGCACTATCTGAGCCTGAGCCAGTACCACTGCTGGCAACCGCTCCAAAACCTGTGCTAACAAGGCCGCAATATCTACTCCAAGAACTCCACCCGCTGTGACTCCCACACCCGGAACCCTAGCATCACTGGCCACTCGAGCACCAACACTGACCCCTCCGGCCACACACATGGAATCCTCCCGGATACCCTGCGACTCGCCAACACCCTCAGCTATCGCACTCTGGTCTGCAGTATCACTAAATGTGGGGACTCTGCCCCTATCACAACTACGACCGCAACCACGACCATGACCGCGTCCTCAACCACGACCATCAACAGCAACCTCTCTAACCATCTGCACTACCATGAACAGAAGGCTAAGCAAGCAATTTAAACTGAACACAGAAACATAAACTCACTGTAGAATCACATAGTAGGCTCGAAGAGGATGTTCTAGGACTTCATGCCACACACAGTTGACTAACTCACATAATCAATCAAAGCATGTAAATCCTCAAACATCTACAACACAAAGCCTAGCGAATCCAAACCTAGAACCGTAAGGGCTTTAATACCAAACTGAAATGACCCGACCCGTTTTTTTTAAATAAATAATAAATATTAATAATAATAATAGTAATAATAAATATTCTACAACTAGTGGTCTCATACTCATCTCTATCAACCTAACAGAAGCTAGACAACCAAGCGAGCCACTAGAACATCCTCCTCTTCATTGCCTTGATTCCACGATCACACTTTACCTTTACCTGCACCACAAACACAAAAATCAATGCATGAGTATTTTATAAATACTCAGTAAGGCAATCCTCTCATCTACTATGCTATACACACAAGAAATAGAAACTTCTCTAACCATCAACCAACAATCAACAACCAACAATAACAAACCAGGACTCTGCATCGACCGACACCAACCATGCATCGACCGACACCAACTGGGGTTGCATCGACCGACACTCACAGTGCTCGACATATCACGAAAACCCTAGGGTTAACGCACCGTTCTCGCATTTGGATCGACCAATGCACATGCCGAGCATCGTTTTTCCCCCGAAACTTCTCGCCGGATCTTCGTTCCTACAAACATAAAATTTGATCTCAAGCCACAAGAAAGCTTCCTAACGTCCGAAATAACACTCTAACAAGCTAAACAACACATAAACAAACAGATCAGAGAAATCTCCAGCTTAGATAAGCCATGGTCATGCACTTACCATTGCCAAGACGATTTTGAACCTTAAACAACCAAGAAAACACTTCCATGAAGCTCCTACAACGATCCCAGCTACAGATCTCTACAAGAACAGCTTCCAATCTCCCAAAATCCTCAAGAACTTTTAAGAACACTTTTCTCTGTTTCTTTTCTCTCAAAAGCGGCTAAAACATGAATAATGAGACAGAAACTCGAGTTAAGGATTTTTCCTTAACCCAAAACGCAGTGTTTCACTTAACTTGTCCGCACAAAAACTGACCTTGCATCAACCAATGCACATAGTGCATCGATCGATGCATCCCTTAAACCGGGATTCCGGTTCGCGGATGTTACACCTAACAATGATTGCAAATGCATATTTGTATTGTTCCTCCTTCTCATTGAAGGTTTTAGCAATGGCCTCTTATCCCTATCCATGGCTTCATAAATGTACCTCATAGCTGGGTTTTTTCTCTTTCATCAACCAACCTAAGAACCTTAACTAAAGGCCCTGTTAACTTCAGTGCATACAACACGCTGTACCAAAATCTGTCGCTCATGATGAACTTTTTCACATTCACTGCTCATAAATCCTTTGGCCACTTTGAATCATTCCATTCTTCAGAAGTTACAAAACTCCTCAAGCTCTTTCCTCAGCTTGTGATACTGTGCAAGTGTGATGGATGATGTAGCAAACCGAGTAATTGTTGATATATGTAGATTTGCTTGGTTTGTAAATTTCCTTATCATATTCACAAGAGAAGTGTGACTTTAGATGTAGTCGTTCATGTAGATGCAGTTCTTGATTGCAAATTTCACCGAAGGAAGTTTCCTATATCCTCCAACATGAGATTTATGTAGTGGGCTGCACAAGGAAGTCAATACAAATGTGATCATTTTGCCATTAGCAATTGGCCTACAATAGTAATAAAACACAAAGCCTTGTTAGTATCAATTTGGAAAAAAAACTAGAAAAAAACAGAACATTATAAAGTAACAAACTCACCAGCTTTTACATAGTTTGATGCATTATTCGTTATCACTTGGACAACATTAGATTCCCAAACTTCTTCCACCATACGATCAAGCTTATCAAACAGCAAATTAGCATCTTTAACATCTGTTGAAACATCAACTGATTTGATGAAAACTGATCCATTTGGAGAGTTAACAAGAAAGTTAATAATGTCCTTTTGGACAACAGAATCACGCCATCTATCAGACATGATTGAACAGCCTTTAGTTGCCTATTCTGTTTTGTGCTCCACCATCAGATTTTCTGTTTCTTTTACTTCCTTCTTCAAGAAAGGAACCCGCAGATCATACATAGTTGGTGGTTTAAAGCCAGACCCATATAGACCAATTAATTCAAGTGCTTCTCTAAAACTATCAAAAGTAATTGCATTAAACAGAAGCCTTGCATCATAGAACCACCTAGCAATAGAAGCACATGCCTTGTCTCTAAGTTCCTTATCAGATTTTTCAAAAACTTATTTTCTGTCCTTTCTTCCTTTCAAGATATCATGAGGAGTTGTAAGAACATACCTATCCATTGGACCCTTACGTTTTTTGGAAGGTGGCTGACTAGGCTGACCTTCATCCTCATCTTGATCTCCCACATCGTATATAATGGCTTGTGGTGGCATCCTTTGAGTAGTGGCTTTAACTTCAGCTTTGTTAAGCATGAAAGTTTTCACTTCTTCCCTCACACTATCATTAACTAGTTTGCACATTGAACTCCACCAATTGTGACTTTCTTACAAAAGATACACATAAAGCTACCATTTTTACCCGAAACTGGAGTCGTGTATTTTAATGCTGGATCTCTTGGCTTAGTAGGATTAGACATGATGAGGAGTTTGAAAAAAGAAGAGTAAGAATTTAGAGTACGGAGAATGGAGAAAAATCTAGTCGAGAAAAAGGCTGGAGATGTGAGAAGAGGCTGGATACGTTAAAAGTAGTTTATATACACGATTTCTAATAGGATTTTTATTTTTTAGCAATCAAATCACGTATACATATATTTCGGAACAGTATAAAGCAAATAAATATCAATTTTTAACAATTGTTACCTCTTATTGCAATAGGCGCCAAAGCTCCGAAGCGAGATTCACGTCAAGGCGTCTAAGGAGCGAGCGCCTTTGCCTTATAGCCTCGCCTCAGCTACTAGAGGCGGTGAATCATGAGACTATCCTCGCCTTGAGCCTAGGCGCGCCTAGGCCTCGCCTTTTAAAACACAGTTTGGGAGTAAACTTTGCCGTTTTTTTTTTATGCAAGGTATGGGCTCAGGATCCCAAGTTTGTGTTAATGTGTCGAACACTTGAAACGATTTCTTTAAGCTATTTAGAATCACCATCTCTGTAGCGTCCTGTTAAGTATATCTTTCGATCAAGGACGCTGGCAGAAAATGACAGTGGCTCCACTGGCAAGCTTGGAGCCTTGCGCCACGTGTGAGACCACCAATCCAAAGTCCAAACACTAGAAGAGATCTTTGGGTAGAATGCGCAGGAGGAGAATATGTTGGGTTTGACAAAGTCTGAAGATGAATAAGTTAAGCGAGTTTTTAGGATTTGAATAAGTAAACTCTGTTAGAGTCTATTTCCATTTTTCATTCCTACAGTTTCTCTTTCAATTATTGTAAGGCTTCTATAAAAGCTGTAATTCTCTTTTGATTCAATACACGAAGTATTCAGACTATTCCTTTATCTGGTATCAGAGCAAAACATAGTGAGTGTTTGAGAGGAAAAACATCACATAGAGAATGGGAGATGCTGGAAATTTCACCGCACCTGTTGTACCAAAATTCGATGGAGACTACGACCACTGGAGCCTTCTGATGGAGAATCTTCTCAAATCCAAGGAGTACTGGTGTATCATTCAACCAGGGTTTGAAGAGTTAAGAAGCATTGAAACACCAACTCCAGCCCAACAGAAGGCGCTTGATGAAGCAAACCTGAAAGATCTTAAAGCCAAAAACTACTTGTTTCAGTCCATTGACAAGACGACTCTCAAGACGATCACACAGAAGGAGACAGCGAAACAATTGTGGGAGTCAATGAAAGTCAAGCATCAAGGGAGTGCCAGAGTGGAGCGTGCACAACTTCAAAGGCTGAGAAAAACTTTCGAGACCTTGGAGATGAAAGCTGGAGAAAGTGTGGCCAGATACTTTGGGAGAATCATGGAGACAACAAATGACATGCATAATTGTGGTGAAAGCATCGATGATGTCAAGATTGTTGAAAAGATCCTTCGGAGTCTCGCAGAAAATTTCAATTTCGTGGTCTGCTCTATCGAATAGTCGAAAGATATCGATTGTCTTACCGTTGACAAGCTCCAAGCGTCATTACAAATCCATGAAAGTAAGGTGATTGAGAAGAGAAGTGAAGAGCAGGTTCTGCAAGTGGAGAATGAGCCAAGGAGTGCTCGAGGGAGAGGAAGATGGAATCCACATAGAGGAAGAAGCAGTGACAGAGGACGAGGAAGAAGCAGATCGTTTGTGAATCGATCAACCATAAACTGCTTCAGATGTGGAAAAATGGGTCACTATCTGTTCGAGTGTCATAGTGTGGAGAAAAGAGTCAATTACGCGGAGTTTGATGAAGAGGAGGAGCTACTTTTGATGGCCCATGTTGAGATGAGTAATGCAGAAGAAAGAGGAGTATGGTTCGTTGACTCCGGATGTTCAAATCATATGACTGGAGAAAATTTTTGGTTTGTGGAGGAGCTACATATGAGAGCCTTAAACATTTTGTTCGTTTGGGAAATAGCTCAAGGATGTTTGTTCAAGGAAAAGGGAATATCAGAATGGAGGTGGAAGGAATCACACAAGTAATAACAGACGCCTACTATGTTCCCCACCTCACCAACAATCTGCTGAGTATGGGACAGCTGTAGGAGAAGTAGTTGACAATTCTGTTCAAGGATGGTGTGTGCAAGATATACTATCGTCAGATACGGCTAATCGTGGAGACACAAATGACAATAAACCGAATGTTTCTGGCTTATGCTATGAAGAAACCCTTGATTGAGAGCTGTCATAAGGTGGAGGAGGAAGACTAGGAGTCCCTTTGGCATAGAAGATTTGGTCACCTGAACAACAAATCAATCCAGCTCATGCAGAAGAAAGAAATGGTGAAAGGGTTGCCAAATCTTAAAGATGAAACAAAGGTGTACACAACGTGTAATGTGGGAAAGCAACAAAGAGGCAAGTTTCCAAAGCAAAGCAAGTGGAGAGCTACCGAAAAATTGGAGCTGATTCATGCTGATCTATGCGGACCAATTACTCCGATTTCTCACAGTGGTAAACGCTACTTGTTCGTACTTGTTGATGACTTCTGCAGGAAAACCTGGATTTACTTCTTTGCAGAAAAATCAGAAGCTTTTGAAACTTTCAAAGTTTTTAAAAGCTATGTGGAGAAGGAAGCTAAGACTGTCATTAGAGGGTTGCGTACAGACAGAAGAGGGGAGTTCACGTCTGACAACTTCAACAAATTCTGCAGAGAGCAAGGCATAAAGCGGCAGTTAACCGCAGCATACACTCCACAACAAAACGACGTAGCAGAAAGGAGGAACCGTACAATCATGAATATGGTCCGTTGTTTACTGTCTGAGAAGGAGATGCTGAGGTATTTGTGGCCAGATGCAGCTAGATGGACAGCCCATGTCTTAAACCGAAGTCACACTAAATCAATAAAAGACAAGGTTCCTGAAGAAAGATGGACTGGGATCAAGCCTAAGGTCGATTACTTCAGAGTATTTGGAGCAGTAGCACACGTTCATATCCCTGTTCAAAAGCGGATAAAGCTCGAAGATCGCAGTCACAAATGCATCTTACTTGGGGTGAGTGATGAGTCCAAGGCGCATTGCATAGTTGATCCACTCACAAAGAAAATCACCACAAGTAGAGATGTTGTGTTTGAAGAAGATGCTAAGTGGGATTGGGATTTAAGCACTTCGGAGGTCTGGCTTGGGGAGATGATGGTGTCTTTGATGGAGATGAGACAGATGCAGAAGATGAGAACGACGAGGGACATGAGCTTGAATCAGTTGAAGCAGAAAACGGTGTTGAAGCAGAAATAGAGGAGATAACTGAGACTCCAAGGGCAGAAAATCAAGGTGTCGAGCATGATGAACCATCAAGAAGAGCAAGGAAACAACCTGTTTGGATGCAAGATTACATAAGTGGAGAAGAAAACGAAGAAGAAGAGGATGTGATGAACTTTGTGATGACTTTTGCATTTCATATCTCCAATGATGATCCGGAAAATTTTTATGAGGCTGAAAAGGAAGAGAAGTGGAAAGCAGCTATGAAATCGGAGATTCAGTCCATTGAGAAAAACCAAACGTGGGATCTGGTCAAGCTACCATCTCAAGCAAAGGTAATTGGTGTTAAATGGGTTTATAAGACAAAGTTCAATGAGGAAGGTAAAGTGGAGAAGTGCAAGGCACGTTTGGTAGCAAAAGGATATTCTCAAACTGCCAGAGTCGATTACACAGAGGTGTTTGCGCTTGTTGCTCGTTGGGATACAATAAGGAGCATTTTGGCAGTAGCAGCTCAACAAGGTTGGTCTGTATATCAGCTTGATGTTAAAAGCGCTTTTCTGTATGGCAAGCTGAAAGAGGAGGTCTATGTAGTACACCCTGAAGGGTTTATCAGAGTAGGGGAGGAGGATAAAGTCTATCGCCTGAGAAAAGCTCTTTACGGTCTAAAACAAGCTCCAAGAGCCTGGTTCAGCAGGATTGAAAGTTATTTCAAGAAGGAGGGGTTTTTGGTGGTAAGTCTTTATGTTGATGATTTGATATTCACTGGAAATGATGAGCTTTTATGTTCTGAGTTCAAGTCGTCAATGCAAAGAGAATTTGAGATGACTAACATGGGGAAGATGAAGTTCTTTCTTGGAGTGGAGGTTCATCAAAGTAGTGTTGGGATTCATATCAATCGGAAGAAATATGCAAAAGAGGTCTTGGAGAGATTCAAGATGGGGAACTGCAACTTTGTCAGAGATCCAATTGTTCTTGAAACTGTCATCACGAAGGAGGGGAGCAATAAAGTTGATGCAACGCTCTACAAGCAGCTTGTAGGATGCCTGATGTATCTTATGGTAACACGTCCTGACCTGATGTTTGTAGTGTGTTTGATTGCACGTTTCATGGCAGATCCAAGGGAAGAACACATGATGATAGCGAAGAGAGTACTAAGGTACTTAAAGGGAACTTTGGATTTTGGAGTCTTCTATGGGAGATCACCAACCATGAATCTGGTGGGATACACAGATAGTGACTACGCTCGTGATGTTGGCGATCGAAAAAGTACCTCAGGGTATGTGTTCCTGTTGAATGGAGCAGCTATATGTTGGAGCTCAAGGAAGCAAGCTATTGTCATATTATCTTCCACTGAGGCAGAATACGTAGCAGCAACCTCTTCAGCATGTCACTGTGTTTGGCTAAAAGGAATTCTGCAAGAGTTAGGTTTGTTGAGTGAAGGAAGCATGGACATCATGTGTGACAGCAGCTCAGCGATCAAGTTGTCAAAGAACCCAGTTATGCACCGGAGAACCAAGCACATTGATGTGAGGTACCATTACTTGCGCAACCTGGTGAATGATGGAGTTATGAAGCTGGTTTATTGTGGAACCAATGATCAAACTGCAGACATTATGACTAAGCCCATCAAGCTTGATCAGTATGAGAAGCTCAGGTGGTCTCTTGGAGTTAGAAGGTTGGAGAATTAAACTGATGCAGACATTTCAGTTTAAGGGGAGGAATTTGTTGGGTTTGACAAAGTGAAGATGAATAAATCAAACGAGTTTTTAGGATTTGAATAAGTAAACTCTGTTAGAGTCTATTTCCGTTTTCATTCCTGCAGTTTCTCTTTCAATTATTGTAATGCTTCTATAAAAGGTGTAATTCTCTTTTGATTCAATACACGAAGTATTCAGACTATTCAAGCGAGTAAACTGTTCTGATTTCCTTTAGAATGCATGATTTGAACTGAAACCAAAACTTACCCTCTTGACTTCTTTTCTTTTTTTTTTTTTGATAATGATTTCCTTAACTTATTAGTGTCATTGGTTAGAGTTTGGTCATATTTCTAACCTTGTAAAGCTCATGCGAAACTAGGAGCGATCGAAAGCTCTTGGAGACAAGGGAGAGGGTTGGATAGTAAAATCTTGAGCACGTGCAAGGCAGCTCAATATTAATTCATCAGGAAGTGATGGATTTGTGATCGATTGTGGCGTTGGCGACGGTTTCTTCTTCTTCGTCGTAGTCTCCGGAGACCACATTGATGGAATAATGAACGAGACGAAAACGTATGTGTGTGTTGACAGGAAAAATAATCGAAATCTAGGGCAACCGTTTATTTCTTTGTACATTAGAAAATGGGCTTAGACTTCTTATTGGATAGGAGGCTTTTAGTTTTATGACATACTGTATAGTTATTAGAAACCATGGTTAAGAAACAAATGGGCTTTTTCGACATATATTAATTTTTTATTTTTCTATATTTTTTCTAATGTTAAATACTTAAATTCAAAGATATGTAATTAGGGTGATTATTTTTCCGTAGTCCCTATCTTTATAATCAATGTTTAATAGAAGTATATATAAGTAAGTATATAACTAGTTTTGTTTTTACAGCCATACAAATAATATTATAAATTGTAACTGGAACCATTTTTATGACATGTGTAGTTTCAGACATTTCAGGTTTTTTTTCTTTTACATATGTCAATTTATTACAAATAATTCAGTAATTGAAGAAAAAAAAAAAAAAAAGAGGTCACAATTTAACTCCAAACAAAAAAAAAAGGCATGGACCGAAGCAATGATGCAAATTGCATGTGGAACGAGACGTCGGATTGAAGCAACGGCGAAGTCTTGAGTATATATATGAAATGTACGATCTGTTTCTCACGCAGAAACACACTGTGTGTTTATAATTTACTCTCACGTAAACAGTCGCAGTCACATGTATATGCATATATGTACATGCAAATTAATGTGCATGGTAACAATTACATTCGTGTTCGTGTGGTACCTGATAAATAAAGAAGAGATTGAATAATGAATTTTCTGTGTATTCCTTCGTACCCAGAAGTGGAGTATATATACAACTCTACAAAGAGGTATTGTCTTGGAGACCAAATTAAGAAAAGATACGAAAAATCTATAAGATATGTAAATAATATATATTCTCCATTACCCCCCTCTCAAGCTGGAGCATGAAGATCCAAAATACCGAGTTTGTCCCGAAACTCATCAAACTCTCGTCGTCCCAAAGCTTTTGTAAAAATGTCCGCAAGTTGTATTGTTGTGGAGACATAAGCTGTGGCAATGTTGCCCGACTTGATTTCATCTCGGATAAAGTGACAGTCTTTTTCGATATGTTTGATTCTTTCATGAAAAACCGGATTCGCACTAATGTGTAAAGCAGCTTTATTATCACAGTAAAGCCGCATCGGTTGCGTCAAAACTACACCCAAATCTAAAAGGAGGTTTTTCAGCCATTTCAACTCCTTGGTCGTCATAGCCATTGCTTTGTACTCTGCTTCAGCAGAAGATTGACTCACCACATCTTGTTTCTTTGTTTTCCAAGAGATTGGTGACTGTCCGAGCTGAATAAACCAACCAGTCGAAGATCGTCGTGTCATTGGGAAACCTGCATAGTCGGAATCACACCACCCATACATTTGAAGATCACTGTTCACACGAAGCAATATTCCTTGGCCTGGGCTGCTTTTCAAATAATGAAGAACTCGAATAGCAGCTTCCCAATGTTATTTTCGCGGAGCACTCATAAATTGTGATAAGATATTCACCGAGTATGCTAGGTCGGGTGTAGTAACACCAAGATAAATCAATTTACCAACTAGACGTCGATACTGTTCCGGGTTTGAGAGAAACGGACCAACTGCCAAACCAAGTCGATGATGCTGTTCAAGAGGAAAGAATATCGGTTTCGAATCCAACAATCCGGTCTCAGCCAAGATATCAAGTACATATTTCCTTTGACTCAAGTGAATCCCTTTTGGACTCCTTGCAACTTCGATACCCAAAAAATATTTTAACACACCTAAATCCTTCATGTAAAAACATGTGCTGAGATATTTTATAAAGTCTTCTATCGCTTGAACTGTGTTTCCCGTGATGACCAAGTCATCCACATAAACAAGTACCCTGATTTCTACTCCATTCTTCTTGTAGATAAAAAGAGAATAATCTGCAAATGACTGTTCAAAACCATATTGTTCGAGTGAAGACGCAAGCTTGGCAAACCAACAACGTGGAGCTTGCTTTAGCCCGTACAGCGACTTCTGCAGTCTACATACCTTACCATCGTTGCGTGAAGGAAATCCAGGTGGCAACGTCATATACACTTCTTCTTCGAGATCTCCGTGAAGAAATGCGTTATGTACATCCATCTGATGGACTTCCCAGTTTCGAGCTGCAACCATAGAGAGAAAGGATCCAACCGTAGTCATTTTAACAACTGGAGCGAAAGTTTCACCATAGTCTACTCCAGCAACTTGTCGATTTCCTAACACCACCAGTCTCGCTTTGTACCGTTCGATTGTCCCATCGGAACGATGCTTTATACGAAACACCCATTGACAACCAATTGCCTTTTTGTTCTTTGGAAGATCTTCAAGTGTCCATGTCTTATTTAACTCAAGTGAACCTATTTCACTACCCACTGCATTTTTCCATCGATCATCTTTCATTGCTTCTGCAAAACTTCGTGGTTCATGCGCACTAGTGATCGCGGCCAGAAACACTTTATGATTTTCAGAGAACCGACTACACGAAACCACAGCTGCAATAGGATATGGCTTGCCGGAGTCTACACAAACGAAATTGGTATCATAATCTTTAAGATACCCAGGCTTTTTGCGTTCCCGTTCACCAACACGCAAAGGAGCCGTGACGTGTAACTGTGCAGGAGTGTCGCTGGCGTGCTGCTCAATATCATCATCTTCTTCAGTATTATCAGTAGAAACGTGATCAATATCGCTTTCATTCGATTCTATATTCACTGGCAGAGACACTTCAATTCTATCAAGAATTACATTCGTATTTTCACTAGTTACTACCATCAGATCAGTTCCCACCAGACCTCTTTGATCATCATCAGTTGTGAGAGCCGCATGTGCATTATCAGCAAAAGGATCTTCAGTTATACTCCTTTTTGTAGACAGGAAATGAATGGTGTCTTCACGAAACACCACATCTCGTGACACAAAAAAAAACTTCTTTTTCCAAGTCAAACACACGTCACCCTTTCTTTCCATGAGGATAGCCTACAAACACACATTTCCTGCTGCGACTTACAAACTTGTCACCCTTATTATCTTGATTACGTATATAACAAACACATCCTATCACATGAAGATGATCGTAAGAAGGTTGTTTTCCATACAACACTTCATAGGATGTCTTGCCATTCATCACCATCGATGGTGTTCGATTAATCAGATATGCAGCTGCAAGTGCACACTCTCCCCAAAATTTAACCGGTAAGTGTCCCTCAAACATTACTGCTCGAGCCACGTTAAGTAAGTGTCGGTGCTTTCGCTCCACCCGACTGTTTTGTTGTGGTGTTCCAACACACGATGTCTCATGCTGGATCCCTTCCTCTAAAAAATATGTCGTTAATGACATGAATTCACTGCCATTGTCGCTACGGATCGTTCGAACTTCCTTCCCAAACTGTCATTTAACCAAAGCAAGAAAGTATTTCAATTTTGTCGGAGTTTCACTCTTTGCATTCATAAGATAAATCAAAGTACCACGAGAAAAATCATCAACTATGGTGAGGAAGTATCTTGCTCCTAAGAATGACGTAGTTCTATACGGACCCCAAACGTCACAATGAATCATTTCAAAAATCTCTGAAGTCTTATTATTGCTAACGGAAAAGGACAACGGGTTTGTTTTGCGTGGATACAAGTTTCACACACCTTATTCGATAAATCACTACTATTGCTAATAAAACCAAAACCAGACAACTTTTGCACTACTTTCAAAGATGGATGTCCCAAACGCCTATGCCACAACTCCACAGACTGACTTGTTTGACCCTTTGCCGTTGCGACTATCTTCATATTCTGAAAGTACATCAAACCTCCAACTGGTCTACCTATCCTAGTCAGCATCCTCGTAGTGCGGTCCTGAACAACGCAAAATGGAACAGACATTTGTATAACACAATTATTTTCCTCCATCAACTGTGAAACCAATATCAAATCAAACCCTAGATTTTCTATGTAGAACACATCAATCAATCGTAGATGAGAGTTTAATACAACTGTTCCAACTGTGTTTCCTACCACTGTCCGTCCATCAGCCAAAATTATTTGTGTTGGTGTCGATGTTCTTAAATTCGTAAGAATCTCTTTCTTACAAGTCAAGTGATGAGTCGCTCCGCTTTCTATTATCCAAGAAGGAGAAAGCAACTTACCCGATGATTGTTCGTCTGCTCCAATGGCCGCAGCCTTCATCACACACTTAACACTGAGCCACTGTTCGTCCGTGAGTCCGCACACAGCTGTTCTCTCTGCATCCGTGACCGCCACGTTTGCCACTCAAATGTTGGTCTGTCCAACTACTCTTGCCACGTTTGCACGAGCAACTCCACCTCTTCCTCGTGAAATCCCGGTTGATGGTCCGACTCCTCTTCCACGACCCACACGGTTTCGTGGTCTATCACCCCACCACTCCGGAAATCCCAAGATTTGAAAACAAGTCTCAGATCGATGTCCTGTTCGTCCACAGTTTGAACAGACAATTCCAACGTCTCTGTCATCTCCTCGATACTTTGGCTTTTGTGGGCCACAAATGCCATGTTCTCCGATTTTTCTTCTGGATTCTTTTTCTTCAACTGAGCATCCTCATCTTGTGTCACCTTCAAGTAAACCTACTCAAGCGTAGGCAACGGTTCTTGAGAAAGAAGGTTAGATTTCACCATTCCATAAACCTCTTCGTCAAGTCCCATCACAAAGTCATGAACCTTATCTTCCTCTCTTCTCTTCTCTTCTTCGGCACCGAAATTACATGTGCAAAGTCCACATGTACAGCTCAGCGGAGGTCGATAACATCCAAGACAATCCCAAATCTTCGTAAGCTTTCCATAGTATGCCTCAATACTCATCCCAACTTGTTGACAATTTGCAAGTTCTTTGCGCAATTGTTGTACTCGAGGTCCGTTGGTAACACGAAATCTCTTTCTTATGTGTTCCCACAAATCTCGTGCTAGTGGCTTGTGTGAGATATTGGACAGCAGCTTCGGTTCGATTGTCATCTTAATCCTAGAGACAATCAATGCATTGATTGGCTTCCAATCATCGTAATCTGGTGATCCTTCGGTTGGGGCTTTGATGGAGCCATAGAGAAATCCAAATTTCTTTCGTGAGTAAAGAGCCGTCTCCAAGTTGATGGCCCACTCTTCGTAGTTATCTCCTCTCAAGAGAGGACGTGATATGATGCTTCTGGGATTGTCGTTCGAGGTCAAGTCGTATGGAGAAATCGTTCATCGTTGAATCTCCATCGTTGTCGGTTTCGTAGACACCATCGTTTTGTTGTATTTGGTCATCGTCACAGAAAAAATAAAACAGGTTCAATAAAGAGATCGTAAATTATGTCACAAAACCAGGATCAAATCAAAAGATTTTATACCTGCTCTGATACCATGATAAATAAAGAAGAGATTGAATAATGAATTTTCTGTGTATTCCTTCGTATCCAGAAGTCGAGTATATATACAACTCTACAAAGAAGTATTGTTTTGGAGACCAAGTTAAGAAAAGATACGATAAATCTATAAGATATGTAAATAATTTATATTCTCCATTAGTACCAAAACAAAGGGACTGAAAATTTCTTGGTTTTCCTTTCCCCCATGGATCTTTATAATGCTTCAATGGATACTTTCCATTGATCTCTATCTCCTCTTTCTGGTCCATAGACCCATATTCATATAACCGTAGGTTCGCTGTTCTGGAAGGCTGAGAGACTTGTTGATTAATTGGTGTTGTAAATCACCACAAATATTTTTATGAATGGAATATATATATATCTGTGCTAGAACATGAGCGTTAATATTTAAAAGCCATGTGATTATCGACTTATTAGCGCTGGGCTTATTAATGACTGATTTTGAATCAAAACCAATACTTTGTGTATAGGGAGCATGGGGTTGTAACGATAACGAGAGTGTGACAATGATGATTTCCTTCTCCTGATGTTAAAGACATTTTTGCCATTTTAGTATATTTTCATTTAGAGACGAAAGCACAGTAGATAGTAAGATTCAGTTTCACTTTCGACTCCACTCCATTCTTTTTATGCATGCTTCTATATGTAACTTCTACACATAGAGTACAAGGTTTATTTATATATAATTTTAATACATTAGTTTCACGATCAACTTGAAAGTGTCGATACTAAATTTCAAATCCACATGTTTTTTATATATCCCTTCTCTCTATCCCATGGTCCGATATATGTGAAATAGTATGTATTAATTTCTTATGAAAGTATGATGGTGCATTAAAAAACAAGTTTAATTGATCATTTATATCATCAAGGTCGACTTGATTTCGTTTTTAGAAAAGTGATAAACAGTTATTTTAGATGATTTTGTTTGATAATTTCTAGGTTGATGGAGAAATTAATCTTTTGACTGTTTCATAAGTATCAAATCAGACCGATAAAAAAAATCAGTAGAATGACAAATGGCAAAGCAGAGGTGCTTTCGGTGCGTTAATAAATAGACTGAGCGAAGCTTGTTATTTAACTGTAATCAGGATGATCATGGTTAAAACACAAGTTGAATAGGATGCTAATGAGAAGGTTAAATATGAATAAGGAGCCATTATTACCTATTTTTCATATTTATAATTTTGTCTCCTTTGTATAAAAATTAGTTGGTTGCATAGAAGTCAAGAGTTTCACCACTACTTTGTCAAAAATGATAGCACATAGACTGTTTGAAGTATTTTTAAAAAACCATATTCTTATCACGGCCGGGGACACATATAATGGGAGAATGTTTTGGGGGATTATATGTTTTGACTATCGCTAAAACATAATTTAGAACAGGTTAATTATGCATTATGAAGACGTACCTTTTCCAGACCAGACATATATACAAAACTCATAATGTTTTTTATCCAAAAAAAAAACTCATAATGTTTTTATCTATGACTAAAACCGCATAAGTTTCTTGCACTTTGCTTTGTTTCTTCCTTGTTCTCCACTAAGACTTACTCTTCAAAATCTTTATTAGATTATTGTCCTCTCTATCAAGAATAAAATAGACCGGTACGATTACGATTATAGTGCCGTAAGATATTGATTCGTGAGCCTGTCATTGACTTCACCAATCAAAAATTTATAGTATACGTGTGAATATTTTTGTAACACGTGAATATGTGAATACTGCAGTTTAGAATTCAGTTGAGTTAGGAAGGTGTATTAAGTGAAACTGCAAGTATGTTTTTACAATTTCTATGACATATATATATATATATATATATATATATATATATATATATATATTCCAATGTCTAAAATGTCAATAGACATTACACATAGTCATCATACAAGTTTTATACATACATGCGTATGATGATTGCAAATATGTTAATGATCACATACGTTTCCAATATGTTTTGAGACTCATCGTTCCACACATTCCCGTACATAGATTGCGACATTTTGATGACCCAATTATATTAGGCTTCGACTTACAATATGGAAATATTCTTTAATTCTGTAAACGACTATTTAAATTGTTTGTTATGTGCTTGTTATTGAAACCGAAAAATATATATGTATATTTGGAAATAAATAAATATTTGGTAATTTTTTTGTGGAGTATATTTCAGAATTATAGAAAATAAATTGACACAATCTGCATTCATACCTAGCTAACTAAACGTAATCATATGGTAAAAGTGACGCAATATTCTTGGGCAAAATTCGTCGATTAGTGGTGATTGATGTGCTTATGGTTAGTGGTGGTACAACGATCATTTGTCATTTGAATATGTTAATTCAATATAACTTAAATGGACTTCTGAGAAGGTACGAAAGAAGAAAAATAATAGGGGACCAATAGACCCATGCGTGTGACCAGATACTGACCCTTTGTTCTTTTTTTCTTAGTGGAAGAAAACTAACTGATGCACCAAAAATAAGTAAAAGTAAATGAGACGACACTATATTTATCAGTGGTTCATGTTTGAGAATGTTATGAAGGCTCCCAACAAACCCGTCGACAGAACATTAGCTTGACAGACATGAAAGAATTTGGGGATTCTTGTGTCCTTCATTATCATTTCACATAAGTCGATTATCTTCAGATATACATCATTAGAAAAAACTATTCAAATATATAGATGAGCATGTAATATTTTCTATGGGTCAGTTTTCATATTTTAATAAAACTAAAGAAAAACTTCCAGATATAATTTTCCGTCTTAAAATTAACATAATCAATAAGATTCAGAATAAAAGATAAATTAGATCTCTCAAATAATAATTATTTCACATCGGCGATAATATGAAAAAAAAAACGAGCCAAGTACCTATGTCTTACGCGAGAGAGAGATAGAACAAAGTGGTAAAGAGATGAAATATAAGAAGATGGCATACTATCAAACTTTCCGATTTCAACATCTCAAAATATGAATCCCTACACCTGGTTCATATCTACACTAAGATTAACTAAATAGTAAAGAAATACAAAACCTAGATCATCATTATCCGATAAACCTGAGCAACACTAAGTTAAAGCAAAATATGTTGTAACAATCTAACAAAATCGATCTCTCAAACCATCTGATTCAGAATAATTAAGGCTCCTCCTTTTCTAGACTCACATAATAACCCGGTGACTTATACCAACGTGTTTCACATACACACAGACACACAATGACCATTCCCAGTTTCCCACTACTTTGGAGACCTTGTTAAATAAATGAATTAATCCACGCATACTTTATTGGCTCATTTTTTTTTTCTCGAAGCCCTCAACTTGATTCCATATATAACTTTTTTTCAAGATTCCAATACTGAAAAGAGTCTTAACAGTTACGAAATTTCAAAAACATAACACATTCATAAAGATTTTTTTTTTGACATTATTATGAAGCGTATTAAAAATTATTATAAAAAACAAAGTAAAAGGCAAAAAAAAAACCATATAAAAGAATCTTTTGTAAATTTGTTTGGTGATAATAACTTTGTTTGTCATATATAAGCCATTAAAGAAAAAACCTTTTTTCAGAAACAAAAAATTACAAATGTATATTCCATGGTCGTGTAGACCCACTAGCATCATCCACCGAGAGCGACATAACACTCTCCAATACAACATCAAACACAGAAATACTTAAAAGGTAAAGAAAACGCATAGTTCGCTAATCTAATGGCAAGAAGATTATCTTTCATATATAAATGAATTATACGAACTATCCAGTCGGTTGATAAAAAGTCATAGCATAATCATATTAGAAAAGAAAATGGATGAAAATCACTTATCCCTATCTTAAGAAAACCAACAACTATTTCTGAATCCACTTCTACATCCACCCATGTAGCCCGTCGTTCCCATGCTATAACCAAACCATAGTAAACACCCCATAGCTCAACCATTAGTGCGAACAGATACCAACATTCACAACCGTTTTTGAATCTAAACGGTGATACCCAATAACACTATTCCAAACTACAAAAATATAATCGATATATATTGTGAACAACAAAAATTAAATACAAAACTTTAATGTTTGAACATGTGATGTATCTAGATAAGTTTATAATAGATTATGCCAATTATACCTGATCATCATCAAAAGATTTCTCAAATTTCTCCTATCAGACAACACATGACTTAATATATAATGAACCGGAGAAAATACGAGTGCGGGGTACTCCAAAACCCACTAGATGATAAACTAAATTGCATCGTCTGAAACTCTGAATATATTGTGTAAAACGAAACAAAAGGCACCAAAATGTTTATACCAAATTGGTAAAAACTGGAGCCTGTGGAAAATGGAATGGTGAGAGTAAGACGCAGAAATAAAAGTGTGATCAAAACTTTTTCAAAAAGAAAAGAAAAAAGTGTGATTTTTGTTTTTGGGTTAATAAAAATAAACCAATATATTTATGTTGCGTCTTATGATTTGGCCTCTTTTTACTTTTGTTAACCAAACTTCTTACAAAGACTGCGTTTTTGTCCGCACTTTGCCGGTCAACCTCTTTATATAGTTTTTTTGCTTTTGTTCAGAACTCTTCTCTTTCACTGATCTTTTCCCCATAAAATACGTAGATGTGCATATATAATATATCAATATAAAACATTTGTATTTCAACGTATAACTGAAACTGTGAATCCAAGAAAGACATTATCACCAGAAACCATTGGCTCTACTTGTAACTCATTAAAAGGAAGTCCTAAACTTGGGATACGGCGGCCTAACAAAACTGATTTACCCTGTTTGGTTTTCTATCCGACAAGAGATTATGAGGCTATGAGCCGAAACCAAAAACTTACGAGTTTTTGGTTCATCATAAAGAACCATTTGCTTTTTTTTTAAAGTACATCATCAAGTGAAGTGAAAAATACTACTTACCTGGTGGAGAAAATTAGGGGTTCGATTTTTTTTTTTTTTTTTGATATCTCTATGCTATTTTAAAAACTAGGACTTAGACCCGATGATGCGAGGAAAGTACTTAAAAAAAATTAAAATTATACATGAAATCATTTGGATGTAATAGAATGGTTCGAATATATAAACATTATACACAAACAGTTACTAAAAACGCAACCATCAAAATAAAACTTATAACAAAAAAATATTATGTAAAATAAATGCAACTTTGCAAAAAATATTGTTTAAAGTATTATAAATATATAAGATATGTGGAGTGACATTAGTGCAGTGGCATGAGGTAAGTCCAATTGTAAAAGGCAACATCACACCAGGGATCGAGTCATGCTTCCTACGAATGTAAGAATTTGGCTAATGGGCCGGCCAGTTGTGGTCCAATGGTTGACAAAAAAAATTATATATATATAAGATATTTTATGAAGAATTTATGGTAAAGGGCTACAATTAAAAAAAATCATTACGACAAATAGATCCTAATTGAGAATATTGAACTAATGGTTGTAATGAGTAAATATCAATTTCTATTAAGTAACTATAATTAAAAATATATTTAATAATGAGTGAAACTGTATCAACGAAAAATTAAAATTAAAATTGTAACATCCGCGAACCAAAATCCCGGTTTAGGGGATTGCATCGGTTGATGCAGGTTCAGTTTTCTGCAGACGAGTTAAGTTAAATGTTGCGTTTTGGGTTAGGATAAACCCTTAACACGAGTTTTGTCTCATTAGTCGGGTTTTGGCCGCTTTTGAGAGAAAAAAAGAAAGAGAGAAAAGCTCCCTAAGTGTTCTTGAGTGTTCTTGGTGATTTCTGAAGATTTGAGGCTGTTCCTGTAGAGATCTATAGCTGGGATCGTTGTAGGAGCTTCCTAGAAGTGTTTTCTTGTTTGTTTAAGGTTCAGAATCGTCTTGGCAAAGGTCAGTGCAGGACCATGGCTTATTTAAGCTAGAGCTTCTCTGATCTGCTTGTTTATGTGTTGTTAGACTTGTTAGATGGTTATTTGGGACGTTAGAAGCTTTTTTGTGGCTTGGGATCGAGTTTTGTGGTTGCAGGAACAAAGATCCGGCGAGAAGTTTCGGGGAACACGATGCTCGGAATGTTGCATCGGTCAATGCAGTGCGAGTGTCGGTCGATGCTTGTGTAACTTGCATCGGTCGATGCATCCCTTGTGTCGGTCGATGCATCCCCATGTTGTGTCGGTCGATGCATGTTGGTGTCGGTCGATGAAGAGTCCTGGTTTGTTATTTGTTGTTTGTTGATTGTTGGTTGATGGTTAGAGATGTCTCTATTGCTTGTGTGTATAGCCCAGTAGATGGGAGGATTGCCTTACTGAGTGTTTATAAAATACTCATGTATTGCAATTTGTGTTTGTGGTTCAGGTAAAGGCAAAGTGTGATCGTGGAATCAACGCAATGAAGAGGAGGATGTTCTAGGGACTCGATTGGATGTTGTCTGGCAGTGCTAGGTTGCTAGAGTTGGGTCATTAGAAACGTTTTTAGGTTGCTGGTTTCATGTTTTCTGATGATTGGTTATTGGATATGCATTATGTTATAATATCGGTTATTATTGGTATTGTTTATTTTCGTTGTTGGTTGTGATTGTGGTTAGGTGGCTAGTGGGTATGGGACCACTAGTTGTCGTTTATTTATTATTATTACTTATATAATTTTATTATTAAAAAAAAACTTGTTGGGTCGTTTCAAAAATACACAACTTTAAAAAACAAAATAAAATAATTTTTAAATATTAAAATTGTTTTAGCGGAAAGTTATGATAAGTAGACGCAGCTGTAAATTCTATATTAAGATTTATATAATTTATATATCGCTGCAATTATTTATAAAATTTTAGTTAGATTATAGAATAACGTTGAATATTATATATTAATATTCAAATTATTTAGATTCAACATAAAACGGAAAATTTGTTTTAACGAACAATGATTTGTTAGTTATTGATGAAGAGACAAATATATAGAAAATTCAAAAGAGATGACTATTTAAATAGACACACTATAAGAACGAAAAGTTGTGATGAAAAAATATGAATACAATATAGTGAAAAGACACAACTCTACAATGAATAGATACAACTGTTTGAGTTCAAAAAATAAACAAATAAAAACAATTTTTTTACGAAAAAGTACTACGAAAAGTCGCAACTGTTGTTCGCATTTATTTAGATAGTTATTATTATTTTTAAATATTTTAAAAAATAACAAAAAGTTACGATAAATAGATGCAACTGTAGATTCTATATTAAGTAGTATTAAATTTCTCTATTGCTATAATCATTACTAAAATGTTAGTTACATTATATAATAACGTTGAATATTATATATTAATATTCAGTTATTTAGATTCAACATAAAATGGAAAATTTGTATCACCGAACTTGTTAGTTACTGATGAAGAGAAAAATATAAAGAGAGTTCAAAAGACATGACTATTTAAATAGACACACCTATTAGAACGAAAAATTGTGATGAAAAGTTTAAATAAAATATAGTGAAAAGACACAACTCTACAATGTACTGATACAACCGTTTGAATTTAAAAAAACAAATAAAAACAAAAAATTTATGAAAAGATACTACAAAAAATCGCAACTGTTGTGTTTGCACTTGATTATACATAATAACTCATATAAACTGCTGTTAAATAGAAGATATCTTTATTATCATTTTGAAAAGTCAAATTTAAAAACTCGCTATATAATCCATCTAACTCTTAGAAAAAAAACTCTATGTATTTTCATTAAATTTTTATATTTAAAATTAACTAAAAGTTGTAAATTATATTCATCATTCCAAAAATCTTTTGTTAAATCAAGAATTGGAGGAATTTTTTTAGTTTCAAAATAATGAATGCTAGTGAATAATTTAGAAAGGTGTAAAAACCATTAAGATTATAATTTTATATTATTTTGTGTCATGGCAAAAAATGAAAACAGTTCAAACAGACAAATATATATATATTTCAAAAGAGACGAATATTCGAATAAACACAACTCTATGCTGAACAGTTGCAATTTTACAATAAAAACCATTACAATGAAAAATCGCAACTTTTTATAAAATATACAGATTTTTTTGGAAAATTACCCAAAATATACGATTGAAAAAACACAAATTTTGGTGGAATTTATTCGAATTGCTATTATATGTAGATTATAAGTTGTAAACACAGAAGGCAAAAGACAAAATATTTTGCATTTTTACATATATTAACTCACATTTAAATAAAATATGTGTTATTTTTTTTTTTGACAACAGTAAAATATGTGTTATAATTTGTGAAAACAATCAAACTTTATTCTTTTATTTAAAAAGTGGTCAAACAAATGTTTACAGTATCTAAGTGACCAAAATTTCTAGAAGTAGAGCAAAATGTTTTATAAGAAATAAGTGATCCGAGTACACTTGCCTCACTAAACTAAATTTAACTTATATGTAATCCATTTTGATTCCACAACTAAACGTACCTGACCTTTTGGAACAACATAAAAATGGATAATATACTTAGAGTTAATTTTCATTAACGTTTGACTGAGACCATAATTGTATTCAGATTCTGTTTCTTTTTTAAGTCTCAAATCTCAAAAATAAAAATCCTAGTTTACCTTGATCAATTGCCTTTGCTATGTCTCTTTTTTAGCTTCATTATTGATTTTTCTGAAGTTTTATGACAACTATGAGCTAATTCAGCGGAAATACAATTTTAACAAAAATGCTGACATTTACGAATGCGGTTTGGTAGAAAAGAATAGTAGTAGTAAAGTTTTTAGTCAATGAAAAGGTATAATTTCTCTAAGACTATATAGTCTATACTCCTGTAGTGTTATGGGGAGAGAGCGAGAGAGAGAGGAGTTGAAGAAAATAGAAGAAGAATATGAATGGGAAACTGTGCGTGCTTCTTTGAAAAAGTGAATGGAAACATATATCATCATTCCTCCTTTCCTCACTTGTTTTCCCATATTATTCTTTGCCTTATGTGACCTTTATGTGTCCTCTTCTCCTTCTTGTCGTATTCCATTCCTTAAAACAAAAACAAAAACAAAACAAAAAATATTTCTCTTCTCCAATCAATCGAAATCAATACAGTATAGTAATTGACATTGTTTTGAAATAGTTCTGGAAGCATGAATAGAGGGGCAAAAACGAAATTCAAAATAAAAATAAAATCAAGTCTCTAATGGTTATTCAGATGAAGTATTTATTTTTGTCTACAACTCCGATATGTTAAATTTGGTTATAAAGTGCATGAGAGAGAGAGAGAGAAATGGAGTACGTTCCAAGACAAAATGATTAAAAGGTCTTTGGGGAAGCCATAAAGGATTAGCGTGGGAAATGAAGCTCAAGAGATAAGAGCACTGGTTTTGTTTTCATGAACAAAATTGGCTCCCTACTTTCTTTCTTTTGCTATGCACAATTATTCTGTTCTTTTCAGACTTTTATTGACATTTTTTTTTTGCTTTAAGATATGATTTAAACAGTCTCTGATGTTTAATTTAATACTATAATCTACTTCAAAAAGTATAAACTCAATATTCAATGAGACTTGGCAAGCGTTTTCTCTACCTATCTTTCTTAATTTAATGTTAGGGAATTCTTACGTTATAATATACTGTATAAAGATTGCAAGAATCAAAAATAAAAGGTCGTCTTATCTGAAATTAGTGTGAACCGTGTTTTTGTCATTGATATCGTAACATTCTAGAGATCGAGTCGTAGATAGAAAGTATCCATCACGTTAATATATACTTTTTTCACATAAAGAAAAACCTAAAGATACATATCTGTTAATACGCCCACGTGCATGTATTTGTATGTATATATATACATGTGATTTATACAGAGACTCGGTATTGTAGTATTATAACTCATCTAATAAATAAATAAATTGGTAAAGAATACTAGTATATATTTAGGAAAAAACAATAATTTTTAAAAAGACAAAATTTATTAAGAGCTTTTATAATGAAATGAAAGTGCGAAGGGAAAGCAAAAGGGCTTTTGGATTGCAAGCTTGAGACTAAGGTCATGATGATATGGCCAGCCTTTTTTGAGTCTTTGGTCGGTCCGACAATCTGTGTGTTTTGTTGTGTTTACTCTACTCTGTTTTTCTTTTCTTTTTTTTCCTCTCATTTTTTTCTTATTGTTTATTTATTTTTCGGTTATAGTGTTTCTCAAGTTCCCCTATATCCTACTCCATAAGAGGATGTGATTTATAAAAAGTTTTGGACCGATCACTATATACTAAGAAATTATTAATTTTTATTCTCCTGATAGCTACACTCCTTAGTTGAGCTTTCCGTAAGTTGAAAGCAAAGACGACTTGCAGAGTAACTTTCCAAGTTGCAAACCATCCATGATCCATACATCTATATAGACATACTATTATATAAACATTTTTATCTAGGAAAAACCTAGAAGTTGTAAATGTTAATTCTTGAATTTAATATGTTTGTTTTTAGATTACATCCATGTCTATAAAACTCCCTGTTTTAGAAATTGCTAAGCGCTAGTCGGGCGGTTGGGATGGGTCTAGCGCCTAGCAAAAAAATCAGAGATTAATAGGAGACTAGTTTTAAGATTATTTTATTAAATTAATAATAAAATAAAAATATATAGTATTAAATATATGTATAACTCTATTTATCTTAAAATAAAAATATTAAATAAAATATAAAACTATAGTATTGTCTTTAAAATTACAGTAAACACATAAAACATAATTTTAAAAGAAAATTAATGATTTTCATTAAAAATTTGTACATTAGTTAAATCTTAATTTAAATGTCAAAATAACAAAAAAATATATATATTTGATTTATATGTGGCTCTAAAAATAATCATTATATACAAAATTAGACGATAAGTAATTCGATTAGACGGGTTATAATCAAATTAGACAGGTATAATTGGATAATTGATATTAGTGGGGATTAGTCATAAATCGAGACGGAGAGGGTGGGCTTAGCGATTTTACAGGGCGTAATCGGTGCTAGGTGTGGATTTTTAAAACCCATAATATACCGTATAAATAATTTCTATATATACTTATACACATCTCCAGATTTACACGTCCATTTATATAAGACCAATATATAATGAATATTTGGTACGTTATGTCATGTAAGAACTTCGTTCCACAAATTAAAAACAGTTGTATGTTTAAGATCAGTTTATCATTAGCACTAGCTAGACACTAGTATTTGACTACTTGTAAACATATAAGTACTAATATTCTTATTAATCTTTGTTTATTAATGGGTGTCAAAACGGGTAGTATAATCCAATTTTAACCTTAAATATTATTAAAGTAGAAAAAAAATAATATATTTTTCTCCTTAGACAATTTCCCTGGCGAACGCGTTCCTTTTTCTTTCAATTTCTTCTCTCCGATCTTTTCCCAGATCAAGAGTTTGTTTCCGTCCACAAAAATCTTCATTATTACTCAGGAGATCCATGTCGGTAGTTTTTTCTGTCAATTAAAATTGACAGTTTGTTTCTCCCAATTTTCTCGGGAGATAACCGTCAAAGCAAACCGCCATGGGTCTACTATAAATCCAAATCTTTCCCACGCTTTTCCACAATCATTCTCCCAATTCCCATTGATTTCTTCAGTATAATACCAAATATGAGTGACAATATCCGCAAATCTGTTCAAAATCTCAATTTGGGCATAGATGATGCCCCAATCTCGCTTCCACCGGAGTTCCTTTCCCAAGTGATCTATGTCAATCGCCATACATTGGTTTTTACACCGGTCAACCCACTGAAGCAGAATCTGCGAGCACTCATACGGCAGATGCCACGAGTATGGAGTTTTCGATTCCAGTCTGAAGATTCCCTGAATTTGGTGCTGCGAAGGGGGCCCTGGTCCTTCGGTGACTGGATGGTAACCACCCATCGATGGTACCCAAACATAAGCGATGCTAACATGAAGATCATACCTTTCTGGGTACAAATTCAAGGTATCCCAACTCTTTGCTTAACCAATGGTATGGCTAGGTGGGTAGGGAACAAGATAGGCTATGTTTCTGAAGTAGATTACAATGAGAATGAGATGCAAGTAGGGGCTGTGCGTGTTAAGACAGATTGGAACATTGATGATGCCTTACGCTTCCAAAAGAACATCCAATTCATTGATGATGAGAATACAATAGTTAAGTTTTGTTATGAGCGACTTCGTAACTTTTGTACGAAATGTGGTTCACTTAAACATGATGCAAAGGAATGCTCTCTTGGCTTTGATGACTCTGAACCAGAGGATTCGGATAATGACAGTGATGGTGAGAACCACAACAATGGTGACAAAGATATGTCTGAGGCGAATACCTTACCGTCTGTAGACCCTGCAAGCCTTATCCCGGGGCTAAAAATGCCACCACCATCACCAAGACCTATACAGGGTAATGTCTCATACCAGATGGTGAATAAGAGTCTTCCAAGTGTCTTCGTGAACAAGGATCTAATGGTTGAGCGCATCCGCTATATGAATGCAAAGTATGTGGGATGTGTTGCTGAACCTTACGAACCACAGAACTATCTTGATGACAACTCTGACAATGCACAACCGGAGTTTGTGTTCATGAAACGTAAGCGAGTGCAATTTGAGACTTCCTTTAACAAAGCAGAAGCAGCTGAGGAGTTGGTGGTCCTGAACCAACTTTGAAAGAAGACTCACCGCACCGTTTCAGTTGGTTCTTGCTCTGTGAACAATGGATTCGACGGAGGCGCGGGGCGCCCGGTACCCCCAGACTTTCCAATATGAAGATCCTCTCCTGAACTGCCAGGCCGTTGGTCCTTCTTTAACGTCTTCTCGCCTTAAAAAACTTTGCCTTCTTACTAAGTGTGATCTTCTCTTTCTCTCTGAAACTCTAAACAATAATGATGTAATATCTAAACTTAAGTGTGATCTAGGATTTTCTAATGCTTTTATTCAACCCCCTCAAGGTAGGAGTGGAGGTTTATGTTTATTCTGGAAAGATAATGTTGTACTTTCCTTGCTCTCACAAGATGAGAGGCTGATGTAACTGTTTACCATAATAATATTAAGTTCTACTTGTCTTGTGTGTATGGTCACCCAGTTCCTAGTGAAAGACATGAATTGTGGGAACGTTTTGAACATCTAGCCCTCTCACGCAATGCACCTTGGTTACTAATTGGAGACTTTAATGAGATAATTTGTAATCGGGAAAAGATAGGAGGACCAGCTCGAGAAGAATGGACTTTTTGAGATTTTAGACATATGATTGATGTGTGTGATCTTCAAGATATACGTTCAAGAGGAAATACCTTCTCATGGGTTGGTGAAAGACACTCCCACACGATTCAATGCTGTCTGGACAGGGCCATGTTTAACTCTCCAGGGGCTGCTATTTTCCCAAATGCAGAGGCTCAGTTTCTAGACTTTGTAGGCTCCGACCACAGGCCAGTTTTACTCGACCTAAATGACATAATCCAACGTAAAAGACGAATTTTTCAATTTGACAAACGCCTTTTAGACGTACCAAACTTCCAGGAGGCGGTTAAAGAAGGTTGGTTAGCTGATATTGATGACTCTGATATCTTAATCACCGAAAGAATCAAAAACTGCAGGCGAAGTATGGCAAATTTAAAACGAGAACACCATTTAAACTCTGAAGAACGTATTGTCACACTTCAAACACGTTTAAACTTTTCAATGGAGAGCCTAAACCCACATATACGGAGAACTATCCCATTGCAAGATGACTTAACAAAGGCCTATAGTGATGAAGAAAAACATTGGCAACAAAAGAGCAGGAATCAATGGATGACTGCTGAAGATCAAAACACAAGTTTCTTTCACGCATGCGCAAAAACAAGGTTTGCAAAGAATTGGATTACCTCTATATCGGATGAACAAGGGAACTTATATCAGGGAAACGAGGAGATTGGAGATCATGCACAAAGTTTTTTCACCAATATATTTGCAACGGCCAATCATCAAGTCACACCATCGGATTTTGCAGATTTTAGTCCCAAGGTCTGATGAAGCAAATAAGAGTCTAACAAGAGCTTTTACTAGTGAGGAGATTTATAATGCAATTAGTTCAATCGGTGATAATCGTGCTCCGGGGCTAGACGGGTTAACAGCCATATTTTATAAAGCTTGTTGGGAAACAGTCGGACCACAAGTCATACAAGAGGTGCAAAACTTTTTCGAGACTTCGATATTGAAACAGAGCATAAACCACACAAACATTTGTATGATACCAAAGATTGACAACCCTCAAACTCTCTCAGACTACTGGCCAATAGCTTTATGCAATGTGCTATATAAGATAATTTCCAAACGTTTGGTTCAGAGATTAAAACCACACTTGAACGACATAATCTCCAACTCGCATGCAGATTTTATTCCAGGATGTTTAATTCAAGACAATGTGATGATCGCTCACGAAGTTATGCACTCACGTAAGGTCAGAACTTGAGTCTCGCAGAATTATATGGCTGTCAAAACGGATGTAACTAAAGCTTACGATCGAGTCGAATGGAACTTTCTTGAAACAACTCTGAAACTTTTTGGCTTTTGTTCAAAATGGATCAATTGGATCATGGCTGTTGTGACTACTATTAACTACTCTGTCTTAATAAATGGAGCTCCCTATGGTTATGTTCAACCAACAAAGGATATTAGACAGGGTGATCCCCTATCACCATATCTCTTCATACTATGCTCAGATATATTCAGTCATCTAATTTCAACAAGTGCTAGTGAAGGAGATCTTTGTGGCATTCGGATAGGCAATGATGCTCCAAGTATTACCCATCTGCAGTTTGCCGATGATTGCTTATTTTTCTGCAGCGCAAACAAGAAAAACTGCCAAACATTAAAAGATATTTTTGATGTCTATGAATACAATTCAGGACAAAAGATAAATACTTCAAAATCAATGATCACTTTTGGAAGTAGAGTTTATGGGAACACTCAATTACGCCTAAAATCAATTCTTGACATCCCTAATCATGGAGGAGGAGGAAAGTATCTTGGTCTTCCTGAGCAGTTTGGTCGAAAAAAGAAGGAGATGTTTGAGTACATAGTTGACAGAGTCAAGAAACATACAAATGGTTGGACTGCTAAGAAACTGTATCCTGCTGGCAAGGAGATAATGCTAAACTCGGTTGCCTTATCAATGTCGGTGTACGCTATGTCATGCTTCAAGTTGCCTCTGGGAATCACTTCAGAAATCGAAACACTCTTAATGCAGTTTTGGTGGGAAAAAAAGTTCAAATCAACGCAGTATACCATGGATCGCTTGGAAAAAATTACAATGTTCAAAAAGAGAAGGGGGTTTGGGATTTAGGGACCTAGCAAAATTCAATGATGCACTTTTGGCAAAACAAGCATGGAGGCTAATCCAAAATCCTAATTCATTATTTGCCGGAGTAATGAAAAGCAGATATTACCGGGATGAGTCAATTTTAGATGCTAAACAAAGAAAGAAACAATCTTATGGTTGGTCGTCTATTTTAATAGGACTTGATCTTATAAAAAAAGGTTCATGATATATTGTGGGAGATGGTAAATCTATTCGTATAGGTTTGGATAATTTTATTGAAGAGCATCCTCCCATATTAGTTCAAACCTCACCACTGCAATCTCCTGCAACACTTGATCAATTTATCTCTAAAACGGGTGATATTCGAACTTGGGATAATCAGAAACTCCTTTCCTTGGTACAACAGTCAGAGCAGGAGATTATACAAAACATTCATCTCTCACAAGTGGAACAACCGGACAAACTAATTTGGAACTATACTCGCTCAGGAGGCTATACTGTCAAGACTGGATACTGGTTCATCACTCACTATCCTTTTGACCCAGGAGCTGTTTTGAATATACCTCATGGTTCAGTTGAACTCAAGAACAAAATCTGGAAATTGCGTTTACTACCGAAGATCAAACACTTCCTATGGCGTATTCTATCACAAGCTATATCAGTCAAAACAAGATTACGAACAAGAGGTATGAACATTGATCCTTTATGTTCGAGATGTCATCAAACAGAGGAAACAATCCACCATGCCCTTTTCTCTTGTCCTTACGCCATTATGGCTTGGAGACTTTCTAGTACTTCTTCCCTAGACATCACTCAACTACCTTTAAATACAGAGGATATCATTGCTCAACTATTAACTTATCAATCTCTAACATCCAACATATATGATTCATTATTACCCTTTGTTCTTTTATGGCGTATTTGGAAAGCAAGAAACAACCAAGTTTTCAATAATTATCGAGAGAGCGCATCAAAAACAGTTTTACAGTCGAAGTCAGATACAAAAGAATGGATAAACAATTTACAAAATACATCTTCACCATTGACTACTACACGTACGAATATAACATTGTGGCTACCTCCAACTCATCCGACCCTTAAATGCAATTTTGATGCGAGCTACGATCATCACACCCATCAGGCTACTGGAAGATGGATTTTTAGGAACCATCAGGGTGAATCACTAGTGTGGGGTGAGACTAGACTACAAAATGTCTGATCTCCTTTAGAAGCAGAAACAAAAGGATTGCTCACTACGATACAACATGCATGGATTTGAGGCTATCAGGCAATCGTCTTTGAAGGAGACTGTCAAACTCTAATAAAATTAGTTAATGGCCAAATTGTGGATGTCTCTTTAACAAATCTTATTCATGACATAAGAACTTGGTCTTCCAAATTACAGCATTTTTCATTCACTTTGACAAAGAGAGATTGTAATAGGGTGGCACATGCCTTAGCTAGATATAGTTGTATAGATTATCAATATTACACTGACTCTGTTTTAAAGCCACCATGGCTGAGCAGCTCCCTTTGTAATGATCTAAGTTTAATTAATATATATTTAATTTGTGCAACAACAAAAAAAAAAAAAACATTAAATATTATTAATAGGGTGAATATTAAATAGGTCAACAACGTAAACCATTTACCAAATAGGTTAGGTCAACTCATGATCTATTTAATTTAATAATTTGATGGATTAAGGGGTTAAACAATTCAGACTGTGAAATAACTATATCATATAAACAATTTTCATAGTTAACAATTTTATCATAAAATCGGTATCATACAATCTTTGTCATCACATCATCATCGTACTATCATTTTATCATCATCATAACATCATGATCATTATACCATGCATCATCGTCGTCATCATCATCTATAGGAAAATTTGTGGATTTGTATGATTTTTTCTCTTTTTCAAAATATCTTTTTTTGATAAATTTACAGATTTAACTGATTTTTAAAATCACTTTACAGCATAAAATTATGATTTCCCAAGAAATAAAAAATAATATCATTGTCTTTTAGGCAAAAGTTTATGAAATTTTGTTTTACAAAAAATTGAATATGGCAAGAAATTGCAGAATTATTTTTGTTTAGCAAGAAAATGTGGAATCCTTTTTATTATGTAGTTGGAGAATTATGTTTGATTTCAAATATCGTATTTTTTACTCTTTTTGTTTCATAAAGAGTGTCATTTTAGAATTTTATTTTTGTTTCACAAAGAGTGTCATTTTACATTCTCAATGCACTATTATATATTTCCAATACATCTTTTATACTCTCTCTATTTCATAATATATGATATTTAGAGAAGTATTTTTATTTCACAATATAAGATGTTTCCAATTTTCTATACAACTTTTAGATTAATTGTATATTTTATATTATGCAGTCTTTTTTAAAGGTAACAATTTCTTAATATGCATGTTTTAACTAAAACATCCTATATTTTGAAACGGAAGGAATATTATATTTCCTAGTTTTACCCTTAATTTATGAATAAATTAACTCATTAAACACTTATTAAATAAAGGCATATATGTATATTTTAATATATTTTTAATTTATCTTAAATGTGTCAAAATGACATTTTTTGTTAAACAGAGTAATAAAAAAAATTGCAAAATTGTATGATGATGATGATGACAATGATGGTATGATGATATTATGATACGATGAATCTAAAAGCAAACATTTAATATTTTTTTTGTCTTTAACAAAAATGTGGAGAAAACAGGTAACCCATATAGTATCTATTACAACCTAACTCATTTAATCCATTAATTCACTAAGACTAAATCTCGTTGGACTTATCAATCTAACAAAGTCAAAATATTTAGTTATGAGAATTTGAATTCGAATGGTAACATAACACGATATTAGTATCAACTAATATTAGACTACATCTCTTGGTTAATATTATCATTATGGATTTACATCAACGAGAAATACTTTTGACCAAAGAAAAAAAGAAAGAAGAAACAAAACACTATCCTCCACAATATTATCTGCTCTCTAATAAGTATCAACTAGTTTTAGTAGTCTAATATAGAAGAGAGAAAAATATCAATCTTTTTTGTTTTTTTTGGTTAAAAGGCTTATCAATTTTTTATGTTGATACCTACAAATGTGTTACCTTTGTTATGTGGTATCAATTAACTATTTTAGTGCTCTAAATGTAGATTTTATTATTATAATCAAACTAAGTTAATCTGCAAGTTAGAAATAGACAGTGAAGTACTAAATGCGTAAATAAAAAGGATAGATAATCTAAAGAATCTTAAACCCCAATACCTTTTTTGCTTTTCTAATAACTCCACCACAACACAATAACACAAGTTGCAACCTCTTTATATCCTTCAAACCATAGATATAGGAATAGGATACAAACGCATACGAGTTTCCTATATATGTGTGCGTCTATAAACATTTGAAAGCAATATTTTGTCTCTTTTTAACTCTCTCAACTTTTGTTTCTTCTCCTACCTTCTTTTACCAACCTTTCCATTCTTTTTACACATATAATATATATATATATATAGAGAGAGAGAGAGAGAGAGGAGAAAAAAAGAGTTGAAAGATGAAGACTCTTGTGTCTTCATAGAAACAAGTGATATGTGCGCAAAGAAAGAAGAAGAAGAAGAAGACAGTTCTAGAGCCATGAACAACATACAAAATTACCAAAACGACCTCTTCTTTCACCAACTCATCTCTCATCATCATCATCATCACGATCCCTCTCAATCCGAAACCTTTGGAGCATCCGGTAACGTTGGATCCGGTTTCACTATCTTCTCTCAAGATTCCGTCTCCCCAATATGGTCTCTCCCTCCACCAACTTCGATCCAACCACCGTTCGATCAGTTTCCTCCTCCTTCGTCTACTCCAGCACCTTTCTACGGAAGTTTCTTCAACAGAAATCAAGTTCATCACGGGCAGGGATTACAGTTCGGGTACGAGGGTTTTGGTGGAGCCACGTCAGAAACACATCATCATCATGAACAGCTTCGGATCTTGTCCGAGGCTTTAGGTCCGGTGGTGCAAGCCGGTTCGGGTCCTTTTGGGTTACAAGCTGAGTTAGGGAAGATGACAGCACAAGAGATCATGGACGCTAAAGCTTTAGCTGCTTCAAAGAGTCATAGTGAAGCTGAGAGAAGACGAAGAGAGAGAATCAATAATCATCTCGCTAAGCTCCGTAGCATATTACCCAACACCACCAAAGTAAGTCTAATTTCTTTATACATAAAAAAAACATTCATCATCACACAACGTTAAGATTCAAAACGGATGTTGTTAAATTTTTTTTTAAAAAGAAAAGACTATTACTAAAAAACAATGTAGAGCTGAAGTGGACAAACATAGTAGCTGCGACATGAAAGTTCATGTCACATTTTGTCTTTTTTTTTTTTTTTTTTACATTTAGGTTTTTATAAAAGGTTTGATAAGTTATTCAAAGGTCTTCTGTTTTGATCAATGATCTTCTGTGTATTTGTTAAAGTCCCGAGAGAGAATCAGTCAGAGACTGTAGTATAAATAAAAAGTTACATATGGAATATGAAACGTCTATGTCGTCGTTTGGTTAATTGATGTAATAAAGAGAAACAAACGGCGCAGCTTAAAAAGAATAAAAAGCCTTATTGCCGGACCAAATCATAACTTCTTCGACCACATAATTTTTTCCTCCTCGAAACTATACAAATATGTTTTTTTTCTTTTTAATGCAGACGGATAAAGCGTCGTTACTAGCCGAAGTGATCCAACATGTGAAAGAGTTGAAGAGAGAGACATCAGTGATCTCTGAGACAAATCTTGTCCCAACGGAGAGCGACGAGTTAACAGTAGCTTTCACGGAGGAGGAAGAGACCGGAGATGGCAGATTTGTAATTAAAGCGTCGCTTTGTTGTGAAGACAGGTCGGATCTTTTGCCTGACATGATCAAAACGTTGAAAGCGATGCGTCTCAAAACGCTCAAGGCAGAGATAACCACCGTAGGGGGAAGAGTCAAGAACGTGTTGTTCGTCACCGGAGAAGAGAGCTCCGGGGAGGAAGTGGAGGAACAGTATTGTATAGGGACGATAGAGGAGGCTTTGAAGGCGTTGATGGAGAAGAGCAACGTGGAGGAATCATCTTCTTCTGGGAATGCTAAGAGACAGAGAATGAGTAGTCACAACACTATTACTATCGTCGAACAACAACAACATCATCAGAGGTAATCAATATTTACTTAATCACTGTCTTTTTTGTTTTCGGTGTATCTACAACGTGTGTGTTGTTTGATGGTTATGGAAATGAATGTTGTCCGTCACGTTATACTACTATAGATATGTGTGTTTGTGTGTATGTATAACGGAGATATTTGTATCCGTTGGGGTCTTGGACTCTTGTATCGTTGAGTTTGTTTTCTAGATATGATTTATTTATGGCCAATGCATTGGTTTGCAAAATTCGTTTTATTTGGCCGTGGGAGGATTTGAAATTTTTTTTTTTGGTGGGTTTTGGTTATTTTTTGCAATGTGTGAGTGAAACCAAAAAGAGACAATGGAGAAGAACAGGAAACGTGCCAAAGATGGTGTGTATCATTAATTGATTTAGTCGGGTTCTGTCCGGGGAAAAACAAAAAAGAGACAAGTTTGGGATTCTGAGTTTGGTACGTTGATGCTTCTCTGACTCTTTTGCCTTAATGTATTTATGTGTCTTGTAGAATCTTTTTCGTGTAACGATTTTACATTTATCCATTTCTAATAAACAGCCAAGTTTTAAGAATTAGACCTAAAAATATTCAAATATTTTGCTTGATATAAATTGCATCATGAACTTGTAAGGGTAGACATGTGACCAAGACTAAGATATCAAGTACCATAGCCAATCAGTTTTTATTGGTACATAGCCAAATTGACTGTATTATTTTCCGAAGATTTTTTTTATGGTTCCTTTTTTCTGTAAAGTTGTATAAACATCACAATAGTTAAAACAATATAAATTAATAATTTACACATGTTAAAGTTAGTCTATGAGTAAAGTTTTAGGTTGGTGCATGACATAGCCAATTAATTTTTTGGTGCATGAAATTACATGATATCCTAATTGGAGTTTTATAATTCAAGTAGGCTATGTTCCTTCCTCTGATGTTGTACGAAAAGAGATTCTCAAATTTCTTAACACGGAAATTGATATACACAGTTTCAGATAGCATGTGAGTTTCTCCGATATATAGTTTAACGGAGGATTTTTGTTTTGAAACACCTACAATTGAGGAGGAGACTTCGAGTTTGATAGATGATGGTTACGTACTTTTAACAATCATATACATTGTCGTGAGAGAAATACACATATCAATAAACAACAATTTCACACCATTTGAGATCTTGCATATGGCAACATTGCACAACCTTCTTGCACCCTCCTAACTTAGCAAACTCAGTCACTAGTTTTTTGGCAAAAAGACACATCTTAGTTTGATACCGAAGAAACGTGACATCATGGTAAAGGGTTAAACAGTATCCTTCATTTACGTCTTGCTATTATCATAACAAACTCACTAAATTATCGCCTAATTAACGAATAAAAAGTTTTAAGCTAATTTTTTAATTCATTAGCTCACACAAACCTCTATTATTTTCCAAAGTTTTTATTTTGACTATTATTTTTCAAAGATTTTTTATGGTTCTTATTTCTTAAAAGTTGTATAAACATCACGCTAATTAAGAAATTCATAATTTACAATTAATTCATATTGAAATTAGCCTATGAGTAGAGTTTCAACTTTTCTTCAAACAAAGCTTGAGATCTCTTGATCGTAGAGAAAGAGGTTGTAAATGCGGCATAATAAGATTCTGGTACACTTCATGTCTTTGAAACCAGAAGCATTTGTTCACGATAATCATATAGTTCTAATTTTTGTTGTTACGTGTAATTTTAATAAATTTCTTCTTAATTTGTTTATGTATATGTGTTGAGTTATTCTATAAAATTATGCCTCATGTTAAAAAAACAGATTTGAATCTGCCCCTGTCCACATCAATATTAAACACATATATGCTACCTATACGTACCAATACGAATATGAAACACTTCTTACCAAACAACTCAAGAAAACCACATACCTATATATATATATAACCTGCATTAGTGAATTTTTTTTAAGGATGGATGAAGTGAGTATGATCAAAATCAAGTCATAAATTATAATTAATTGTTTCAGAAAAAAAATGTTAATATGCCTGATCGATGGATGATAAGTGATTGCGATTGATCATGACGAGGAACTTACTTGATTGACGACGACGTATGTGTGTTAAGCTTGCATCACGAAGTGAAGTACGTAAGACGTTATTAATTATTATGATGTTTTAGTACTTACGTACTAGTGTACCCTAACTGCCATTTGCATTTGTCTTAAACAATTTTTACCCCGCAAGTGACTGACTCTTCTTTCGGGGCTCTGTAGACATGACTTTGAATTTTTGTTTTGTTAATTTTATCTTCATTCAGTCATTCTCAAAACCAAAAACTTACAAACTTTCGTATTTTTTTTTTTCTGGAGGCTTGCTGGTCTTGTTGTTAGCAAGATAAAAGGAGAGGAGTTATTTCAAACGAGACTTTTGCTAAGTTTCATAAAGGCCCAAACCAAGCCCATCCATCTCTATATATACTTTAGATTAGTTTTGATTTTTGAACAAAGTATTAAAAAAAAAAAGAAAAAAGCTTGTACAAATATATAAAACTAGTAAATTACAATATCAAATTTTAAAATTCATTTATGTACCTTCTTTAACCTTCAAATAAATATGTACTTGTTATTATTTCCAACTATTTAAACTAGACAAAGTTTCATTCACTTCGTTAATCAACTAATCTATCACATAACTAGTATTTGCCATATTTCTATCTTAGCTAATCCGTCAGATTCTAATCAGGTATTCAGGTTCTGCTGATATGTAATTTTCTTTAGCGAGATTTATTTTTTACTGTTATCATCATTTAGATTTGTAAGGTATATACTGTTGGCTGCGATAACTTAAATTGTGCTTCATCTTTCAGGAAAAAAAAATATCATCATTAGCATACTAGAACCATTGTCAACTTGCATCAATCTTTTAATTTAGTTTTAATGTTAAACAACTGTCCATTCAATCTTATCAGCAACAAAGAAGAATCTCTAGCCAGACTTATAAACTTGCACGACAAGACATTGATATTTTGTTTAATTAATTAAGGAACGACTTTTATACTTCCCTTCTCACAAAATTATTGAACAGTGTTAATATTATTTTATATACCTTTTAAAAACATGCTATAGGTTGATATTTTTATTGGTGCAGTTCAACATATGTCTGGCCTCAATCATTAGAACTTCGATGGTCGCATATGCGAAAAATTGACAATTTGGTAAATTTTTAAATATGACGACATAACGTCGTCGGCGTTTTGGATTTATTTATCCGAAACACAATGCCAATTTATATGGTTAACATGTTTTTTTCTATCAAGTGGGATTTGATCTAGTGGTTTAAGTTATGCATTATTAAAATCTCTAGTGTGATTCTTGCTTGGGAAAGAAAAAAATGTTTCCAACAAGTAGACCTTTTAAGTTGTAACCTTAACAATATAATAATTTCTTTAACAAAAAAACAAACAATACTACTAATTTTTTTAAACATTTTTTTTTTCCGATTGTCCCATAATACCACATCGGTGTATGTGTCATCATTGCTTACGATGTCATTCTTGAACAAACCTTATATTCCAAAAGTTGATTCTCCCAACAATATTCATAAGACCTAGAATTTGATCCAATAAATCAGTTCTGCTCATGAATAAGCTTCTATATTTTGTATCAAACAATATGCAAAAAAAAAAAAAAAAAAAAAAGAGATGAACTTTAAAACGGAAAACTATTAATTATTTTTGTTTTTTGTTTTTGTTTTTGTCAACCATTAAATGTTTTTATACGAAATGACGACAAAACTTATAAATTCCATTTCACCACCTTGTTTATAGTGTGAAAAACGAAAAATATCTTACTATAATAAAGATCTCTCATTATATATGAACATTTCCAAATTACCCTTATCTCTCGTATGAATCACAGGCAAAAAGTAAAAGGGTATTTACGTCAAAAGGTACAAATTTTACAGAGGGCTTTGGCGTGGAAGCTCAGCTTTTCTTCTTCTTCTTCTTCTCCGAGCCGAAGAGAAAAAATAAATGTCTCTTTCTCAAAATAATAAATCTTTTTCTCTTCTCTGTAACCCCTCTTGAAATTTTCCGCGAAAAAAAAATTCTCAATTTTTTTGTTTTTTTGTTTTTTTTTTCTCTGAAAGTTTCCAGATTTTGACAAAAAATCAGATCTTTGAACTAAAGGGTTCTTCTGAGTGAGTTTTTTAGGGTTACAGAGAATGTTGGTACAGAGAAGAGTAATGAGTTGGAGAAGAATCTGGAAGTCTCTTCAAGCGGCTTCTGCGCATTGTTTGCTCTTCTCTTTCACGCTTCTTCTCGCTTTGAAGCTTGATCATCTTGTTTCTCATTCATGGTGGTCAGTTTCTTCATTTTTTGTTAAATTTGGTGTGGCTTGACTTCTGATTTTTGGTATTGGGAAATGTTTGAATTGATTGATTAGATTCTCAATTATGCAGAGTCTCTTCCTTTAAAACCAGTTTTATTGTTTAAAAATTGGGTTTTTAAGTTTCAGAACTCTTTCTAAAGTTTCATCACTTTGAATCTTTGTTGATGTTTTAATGTTGAAGTATCAATCTTCATTACTGTCCTTCAAGATTAAGACTTTCACTCTCCTTGAAATTTGTGTGTGTGTTTACAGGTTTATATTTACACCTTTGTGGCTGTTTCATGCTGTGATTGCTCGTGGTAGATTCTCGTTGCCAGCTCCATCAATGCCTCATGATCGACATGTATGACATTTTTTGTGATTCTATATAGTTAGCAGGGTTGTTGTAACCTTGTTGAAGTTTTAAGTTGTAATTTGGTTTTGTGGCAGTGGGCTCCTTTTCATTCGGTTATGGCCGCACCACTGCTTGTTGCTTTTGAGATCCTTCTCTGTGTTCATCTTGAAGATAAATATGGTAATTCTTCATAACTTCTAATTATTGACCATGGCATATATGACTGGTGGGGTTTTTATAATAGCTTTGGTTGTGTTCTTCTGTTGCAGTTGTTGACTTGAAGATTGTCTTTCTACCGTTGCTTGCGTTTGAGGTAGCAATTTTGATAGATAATGTCAGGTATTTCATTTAAAGATTTTAAGGTTTGATTTTGTTTCACCTTTCTTACTATTCTAGAGTACCGAACAATAAAATCTTGTTTGCAACTTTTCCTGCAGGATGTGTAGAACACTCATGCCTGGAGATGAGGAAACTATGAGTGATGAAGCCATATGGGAAACACTTCCTGTAAGTTTGTTGTTCTCTATATACTTGGGAACTTTTACACTCATGTTAGACCTCAAAGCTCGAAAAAGTCTTCAATATGATCCCTTACACTGCTAATATACAGTGCTTAAGACAAAATGAAACTTTTGGTTTGGGTTGGCTTGTTCTTCAATCTTATTAGCTTGCCTCTGCAGGTTGGTTCTGACATTGTCTATTGGTTTTGTAGCATTTTTGGGTTTCCATATCTATGGTTTTCTTCACTGCCGCAACAACCTTCACTCTTCTTAAATTATGTGGTACGTTGTGCATTTACTTAACTCTGCCTTTCGTTAATCATCTTCTCCTTTCCTACTGCAACCTTCTTGTTGTTCTTGAAAATTCTCTTCCCGTCAAGTTGAACTAAAAGATAAATTTTGGTATCGTTATCTGGTGACTGCATTTTCTAATAGTTATTGTGTGTGTAATTTTGTAGAATCAACTGTTTACTTGATACTGTTGTCTGGTTCATAATCTCTCTGTCTTGATATGTTTCTGTTGTTGTTTCTGAATCGTTTATGTCTCCAATCCATGAATAGGTGACGTAGCTGCATTGGGATGGTGGGACTTATTTATAAACTTCGGGTAAACTACTTTATCTGTTGAAGTCCTTCTGCCTCTTAAAAATCTCTTCTATACCTGGTTGAACAAACTTCTCTCTCCTCAAATTACAGAATAGCAGAGTGCTTTGCCTTTCTTGTCTGTACAAAGTGGAGCAATCAATCAATTCATAGGTATTCACATATACCGGAACCTAGTTCATCGTCGATGGTAGTAAGATATCTAGACTGGAACAGAGGTCTAGTTGTAACTGCTGACGACGAGCATCAGCAAAGTAACAGAATATGCGGTCTCCAAGATATTGGTGGACATGTTATGAAAATACCATTCATTACCTTTCAAGTTATCCTTTTCATGCGCTTAGAGGTACAAAATTACAGAGACAAAATCCATTGCTTTTGAAACATATACCTTTTTCACCTGTTCGAGCTAATTCTCTTTTAATGTAACCCCAGGGAACACCCGCGTCTGCCAAGAACATTCCGATTTTAGTTCTGTTTGTACCACTTTTTCTGCTACAAGGAGCTGGGATCTTTTTTGCTATATTTAGGTTGGTTGAGAAATCAGTCTTATTAATAAATAGTGGTGGTAGTTCTTCTTATGGAAGATATTATAGTGCAACATCATCAGCTCGTGAATTCCTCGGATTCTTTCAACATGGTGCAAGGTACGATAGCAGAAACAAACAGAATCAATGGGCATCTCTGGTGAACGAGTCCTCAGAAACACTAATCTTTCTCATATGGTGATTAACAACAGGTTACTTGGCTGGTGGTCGATTGATGAAGGAAGTCGAGAGGAACAAGCTAGGCTCTACTCTGGAGAAGCTACTAGGTAAAAGCTCTCATCTTTTGGTAACAAGACAACAGACTCTCTCTTTTGAAAACATATTTTGTTTTGACTCGAAATTATTTTCAGATACAACACATTCTCACCAGAGGTTGTGAAGAAAATGCCAAAGTCTGATCTTGTTGAAGAGGTAAATTTACATACAAGTCATCTCATTATAAACATTTTGAAACCCAAGAATCTTGAATTTTCAAAACAACTCATCAGATATGGAGACTCCAAGCTGCATTGAGTGAGCAAACAGATATAACCAGTTATAGCCAGCAAGAGTACGAAAAGCTTCAAAACGTAATACATCCATGATCCATCCACTCATTTTCTTTGTTTAATTACAGCTTCCATGGAAGTAAATTTTTGCTTACCCCAAACGAAAACATGAAATTTCAGGAGAAGATTCTTTGTAGAGTTTGCTTTGAAGATCCGATCAACGTGGTTCTACTCCCATGTAGACATCACGTCCTCTGCAGGTAAACCAAAGTTCCTTCTCTTTTTCTCTCTATCTCATTTTCACCTCATAGTTTTCTTTGGCTAGAGTTGATATGTTACTGATATTTGTTGGTTTTTCAGTACATGCTGCGAGAAATGCAAGAAATGTCCGATCTGTCGTGTCCTGATCGAGGAGCGTATGCCTGTATACGATGTGTAGATTTGCAGACGACCATAATGGAAAAAAAAAAAACAAATTTATTGCTTGTTTGGTTATTTTTTTAGTGATGAAGCAAGCACTTTATATATGTTACAACTTGCATAGGAAAATCCGATTCGTTTTCCAGTGGATGTATATAAATACTGTAATCCATCGTATATGTCATAAAACTAAGGTCTCCTTCAAATTGGACTGCAAAGATCTGGTATGATATGGGTTTGCTTCATTTTGAAGTAGATGAAAATGAAAATATATTGATGTTGTTATTATTGTGACACTCATTGCCATTAAGTGATTATGATGGAAGTGAAATACTTAAGATGAGAGGACGTATCTTCAATGTGGCCGACAATAGTGTTTTCATTTCACAAATGTTAAAGACCCCTTCTATGATTTGTTCGTCTATCCAACCTTTTTATAATCAGACAACCTTTTTTCGATGGTATAATATCAAATTATCACATTTACGTAATTGAAAGTGATGATTTTATTCTATCTCGTTAAGGTTTGGTAGATTTATATAACAGACACGAACAACAACAGACACCAGAATCTTTCAGACGTGTCATCCTATGCAACCAGAAAACTTTATCTGTGACAAGAAGGAATTTTTCTGTGTCTCAAATCCTTATATTAAATGCATTGTATATATTTCTGTTTTTTATAGTATACTTTTTTCCCCACCATACACATATCATATGGTATTCGATCTAAATTGAATAGATGATTAACTTTATGTTAAAGTCAAATTTGATCAATAATATAATCATACTCTTATTTGATTTCATTTGGATAAGGTATTTTCAAGTGTTATTTATTCTCCAATTTAATTTTGTATGTCTTTCTTACGTGAGTTAAGTTTTGTTCTGGCATCTTTAATTTGTTTTTGGCTTTTGGATTTTGAAAAAAAAATGTTAATATTTTTTTATTATCATGCAGAGCGTAGTAGATGTTGTAAATTAGTAATATAATAAATATTTATCATTCTATAAACACTTAAGCCGTTTAGGTTTTAATTATGCGATACATAGATCAACCATGCGTTCTTGAACATTGGTTTTTTTGCTTCAATATGTATTTAAATGATGAAGAATGGATTATGCATGTTGTATGTTCAATTTCTTCTTAATTTTAACAGTATAAAAATATGATTTTACCTTTGTAACTTGTTTGGTGTACAAGATCTTTATGTCGGAATTATCAAGACTCAGAAAATAAAGAAACATAATCAGGAATCGGCAAAATAATTAAACAACAACAAAAGATATCGAATTAATCGGCTACGAATATACACGATTTGAAGAAAACCTTCTTTAGGAAGAAAAAACTAATACAACAAAAAATACATATACGGCTCCGTTTAGAAGCCAATACATATAAAGTTTTCTTCCCAAGGGTTATATAACTAAATTAAGACCCGCAAAAAAAAAAGGGAAAATATTTGGTTAGTCTTGATTAAGCCGATGATGATGATGATGATGATGATGATGATTTGATTTTTCAGTCATGCCAACAAAGAAGCATGACGACACACCTCCTTATGATGTAAAGCTTAGCCTTTTGCTCTCTAACAACTCCTCCCACTCCACGGCTCCACATCTTCCTCTTCGTTGCTCCCATGCCCGAACCGGTCGTCTTCATTTTTCACTACACCGATCACAAAAATCAAGCAAGTGTAGATTTATTTTTGGAAGTGAATGTGAAAGAGAGAGATATAAATGATGAGAAGGTAATGATAATGAAGAAGGTGATGAATGTAAGAGGAGTTATATATAGCAGTGAGAGATAAAGGAGTGGCTCAGGACACATACCAAACCGTACCGAACTAGACCGGTCCATGAAAGAGGCAACGAGTGGGTCCTTTGGGGGTTTCTGCACTGTTCCCTAACCCACCGGACATTGTGCCCCTCCATACCCACGTGGGCCAAACCTTTGAAGGAATCTTTGCTGTAAGACCATTTCTAATAGTTTTTTCTATTTTTTTCCTCTATAATAGAGGTGAGTTTTACTCCAACCCATCTCTATTCTCATTTCTAAAATATAGATCATCTATTTATAAAGGAACCTTTTGTAGGAAAAAACAGAATTCCTTTATAAATAAAGGAAAAAATAGCAATTTCTATTTTAGAGGTGAAAATAGAGGTGAGTTGGAGTAAAACTCACCCCTATTATAGAAGATCTCTATTATAGAGTAAAAAATAAAAGACCATTGGAGATGCTCTAAATATGGTTATTTATCCCTCTCTCACATGCTAATTATGCTTCTCTCTCTTCATGAAAAAACATTAAACCAAACCCCAAATTGTTAAAACCACTCAACTATACCCTTTCTGTAACAAATGAATACCATACCGGTGTTTAAAGTGAGCCAATATTTCGATCCTTCTAGTCTATTTTGACATATTGGGTTGGTTTTGTCTAAAATCCCAAGTGTATCAGTCTTTGATAAGGTTTTGTCCAAAATCCTAAGTGCATCAGTTGCTATTAATTATAATTATATGGACTGAATGGCAAACAGAATTAGAGACGTTAGCAAAAGATATGACCAACCAAACTTGTCGGGAACTACTATACTATACTAACCATCCAGAATCGACAAGTAGTCTGGTCCCCCGCAACATATATCATCAATATTTGAGTTTCATAGCTGATTGTGATTGATAATGAAGACTTAACATTTGATTCCTTTGATGAATAGACGTAAGACTAATAGTCTAATACTATTTTTTTGTGAGCTAGTGATAGATCAATTCTAGTTAATATAAGTAACATACACTAAAATCTTGTAGCCACATGGAGAAAATATTCATATGTGTAGTCTATTGTTTGTTTCCGATTTGAGTCAGATATAATTATTGTTAGAGACATGATGATAATGGAATACTATTAGAGTATAAAAAATGCATTGCGCCGAAATTGGTGAGAGAAACAATTAAACAAACGTCAAAGGCAGTATTAAAGACCAAACTATAACTAAATGTGGGACAGTTAGGCGTTAATTAGGTGGCATAATCCTAAATTATAGATTCTTCCAAATACTATATTTGAGATTCGATCAATCTCTTAACCAAAACCGACGAATAGTTGGTATGGTTTGAGCAGTAAACCGTCTTCTTCTTTCACATGACATAACCCAAAGGTAATTAAAAATTTAACATTGAAAAAATCATATCATCGCATACAGCTATATCACAGCTTCACAGTTTAGATTGGAGTTAAATAAATAAATTAGCTACACAGTTAACCAAGTGGAGCTAGGTGTGGTTTGATGTGGTTTACGCGTTGTTGCCATTGGTTTTAGTGAAGTCCTCGAACATGGAGAGTGGAACCGCACGTGAGGTTCTCGTGATTCACAAAATGCCTTTAGCTTTTGGTCGTCTAAAAGAACAGGTTTTAGCAAATACTAGTAAATAAAAGTTACACTTATCTATTTTTTAATCTATGGTTTTATTATGTGAGTGAGTTGGTCTCTGTCATTCTTCTTCTTTCTTTGAAATCTTGTCGTCCTTTTGTGAACCAACTTTTTCTTCACCCCTCGTGGTTCTAACTTCTAACCAAAATTTAACATTTAATTACTACCGTTTCTGTATGCTTAATGAATATAAAAGTTACGTACGTGTGCTTTGTGCGATGGATAAACGTGGGGCTGTGAGAGTGATCATTATACCTTTTCGATCCAACAAGCTCACACAAACTACATTCATGAATCATATACCATTCTTTTACTGTTTCACAACGCGAAAAAGATGCTTTAAAACATTCATCAAACTTTTGTGATAATTTCGAGTTTTTGAAATGTGATTCCACTAGTTGGTTTGCCAAAAGATATAACCTGCTTTAGCTAAAATGTTTATGCTATTCGATCATTTGACTATTTTCTAGTGACAAGCCTTACTCCCATAAATGTTAAATGCTATATATTAAAAGAGATCCATAATATCTTGTATTAGAAGTACTGAAAGCATGTGCGTGAGTGAAGAAAAAAGAGCTGGAGTGAGAGAAACGACTCTAGCTTCAATGGCGTACGGAAGGATTTTGTGTAGACACATTAAAAATAGACAAGCACTTACCTCGAGAGCCAGCAAGCTAAAATTGCTTGACCAGAGACTTCTCTGACTCTTCGTGCGCAGCTCATGGTTTTCTCAGGGTCCAAAACCCGAAGGGGTAACGTACTGTTCAAGAAATTAAACCTGCCTTCTGTTTTTTTTTTTTTTTGTTGACGGTTTCACATATTCCAATGACATCAACAAGTATTCAGAAGAGTTCTGAAAACTTCAGAAACAGAGTCAGAGAGTGCCAAGTGTGCGGATTTAGGTACAATGTTTTCTTTAAGGTTACTTGATTTTACAAGTAGTAGAAACTTTTTACTACGGGTTAATAAGATATACATTGACATTTACAATATCAGAAGGAAAATGAAATCGTAAGTTGATTCTGTCTTCACTCTTCCCTGGGGATCCATCGGTTCCACCACACAGTCTTGCGTCCATCGCTAATCTCATCTATAGTCTCAGTAACTGTTTTTACAAGCTTCCTCTGAAGCCTAAGTGCTGATGCAAGAGCGTTTCTCTGCGCACTCGCCTTCTTTCGAGGCTCTTTCTCCTACAATAATACAAAAGAGAAACAATGATTTGGGCATCAAACTTGGGTACTACTTGAAGAAATGAAAGAGTGTAGATTGATTGACAACAAACCCTGAGCTCTTGGAGTTGTGTTTCTGTGAATCCGCCATCTTTCTCTGTCCCATTTCTTGCCATTAACTGAATCACCCAGTTTGCAGCTTCACTGTAGTCCTGTTGTGTAGCCCTGAAGTACTGCATCCTCAGGTTTTGCATGACGGACAACGCAAGCAATCCTTGTCTATCGAAATATGGGTGAGCAAGAGCTGCTTTTGCACTGATTCTTTGCCTTGCTTTGTATCGGACCATTGATGTTAGAAGTTCCCATCCGATGCCATTGTCTAGGTCTAATAGCTGAAACCCTCTACGGAGATCAGCGCTTGCACGAGGTTCCACTAATTTTCTCCAAGCAGTTAAGTCATACTCGCATCTTTTCAACTGGCGGTTGAACTGAATGAGGTTGCTGTCAGATCGTAAGGATGGGAATGCCTGGAACAATAAAAGCATGGCGAGAACATTAATATGGTATATAATGGATACATTTCCCCACACAAGGAAACGGATAAGAACGAAAATGGTTTCTGCTCTTGTAATCGAGGAAGGGATGATAAAACCAAGAACACACCAGACAATAGAATCAAAAGTAATCCAAGAATATAATTTCAAGAGCATCCCTTACTTTCCCAAGGCCCCAACCAACAAAATACTCAAGAACTCTAAGAAGTCAAAACCTGAAGCATCTCTTATTTACTCTAATTCTAGTCACTGAATGAATCGCTAATGTGGCATCGATAGTTGCTGAACACAAGTTTAACATGAATTGATCCACAACCAGATGACACTGGACTATCTACGCAAAATGTGGTTGTCAAAGATAATTGAACATGCCTGAGTCAAAACTTAGAGAAAACTACAAGCGATTGATGGTTTGCTACTTACCATTTGAAGGAAGATGAGACCAATGCTGTAGATATCAAACCTGTCAGGCAAATTCATCTGTTTGGAAAAAAACCATATACATCAAAATCTAGCACTTAAGTAGTAGGATAGCTTTCTGTCAATTAAGATCAGTTAATCAACAATTAAGTTTACACCTGCCACAGGACAGGGGAAAGTGCAGCTGCAACAGGTGCTGAAGGTGCAGATGGAGTTTGGGTGCTCATGATGTATTGCTCAGGTGCTGCATACCTGAAAGCAACAAGCCGAAAAGAAGGGTACTTATATTACGGTGAAACAAAATTTCTGTATCTGAGGTTCACATTTATGATACTTGGCAGAGAAAGATACAAATTTTTGAAAGATAAAGACCTTGGATCCAGGAGAAACTCTTTCGGGATGTAGTTAATTCCCACTCTCAAATCAGCTGCAGCTCCAAGATCAATGATCTTGAAAGAACGAGAACCTGATCAAGTTTCAGTGGACACAAAAACGCATGTCCTCATCCTTTCATTGGGTTCCTTGCTTGAAAAGGTTCAGGAAACTAAGATCATTTACCTTCTGAGAATATAATGTTCTGAGGCTTAACATCCCTATGGACAATCCCGGTTGAGTGAAGACCATCCAATGCAAACAAGAGTTGCCTCATGATAGTCTGAATAATTTTGTTCTCTCTTTCCAACCCTTTAGGCAAGTCTTGTACTTTGCCAAGGATGATAGTTTCTACCTACATCATTGTCTTACAAATGTGACAACGTATAGAGATGACTGCAAAAGATAAATAAACCGGAAAAATGACTTACATTGTAAGGGAATTCTTTACTCTGGATCAAACCAGCAAGTGTTGATTCTCCTTCATATTTCCATAACAGCCAATATTCAGGTCCTTTCTTTGAAGACTTCTGCAATGGTTTTCACAGACAACAAAAACATAAATCTAGAAACCTGAATACTTGATGGAAAATGTCATCTTAGAAGGAAGATAAATTACCTCTAGAAATCCATAAACAAAATCAGCACAGCTATTACCACAAGCTCTTCGAACCCTCTCGTTCATCCAAATTTCCACTGCACCATATTCAGTTGCCTTCTTCAATACATACTCACCCTCCTATCAACAACCAAAATAACATACATCACCAAACCCTATCCTCACTTTAATAACAAAAAATCACAACCTCAATCTCTCTGATTACACAATCTGATCTGATAACAAATCAAATGATAAGGATTTAACATGAATCATTTTGATCCAAACCACTTGTTATTACCTCATTAGAACGTTTCTTGGATAATGAGACTCTATACACAACACCAAACGAACCTTCTCCTAATTTCTTCCCCACAACAAAATCATCCTGCACAAAACCAAAACCTAATCCCATCAATCAATCAAACCAAGAGAAAGAACCCAAAAACACACACATCCAAAAACATCATCATCCATAATCAAACCTTCCTAAAAGTAGGTCTAAACAATCTCTCAACGAAAGCAAGAACAAACATATCGAAAAAACCAGGAGCCACTCCAGGTGTAGCCCAAAGATACGACAAAGCAGTGAGAGCTAACGCCACTCCAGGAGCAGTGATCGTTAAACCGTTAGATTTCGGCAAGGTACTGCGATAGATCATATCGCCACACTCCATAACCGTACATGGAAGTCCGACACCAACTCCGACGAAGAGATTGTGAACCGCGTCGATCAATTGAGCGCGACAATCGGAACTGAGCTTCACCGTTGGTTTAGAATTAGAACTCGAAACCGGTGAGGTTAGAGAGTAAGGTTTGAGTTTCTTGCCGAGAAACGGTGAGGGAGTTCCGATGTAAGCTCCTCCCGGAGAAATTGTAGCCATGGAGGCGGAGATTTTTTCACCGGCAGAGTTCAATTTTTTTTTTTGGAAGACAAAAGAATCCCAAATTGCTTAAACGCCGTTGATTTCGAACCACTAGTTTCTTTTTCTTTTTTTCTTTTTGAATCAATTAATTAGTAGATTACACCACAAAGGATACGTGGACTAAATCAGGTTCGGATATGAGAAGGTTTAACTAATGGGCTTTTTCAGCCCATTAATGATCTGCTTGAGAGATTTAACAACGGTGATGTATTAACGTGGTTATCACTTATCAGGATCTTTTTGTTTTAACACTAGACGAAGTAAATTTAAAGACATGGAGTGATCCTTGTTTTTCTTTTTGTGATGGCTCTGGAACATGTTTGTGAAAAGCGGCTTCAAGCAAAGACCTTCTGTAGCAGCCAAGAGCTTCTGTTGACTATCAATTTGGATGATTTGACTTGTCCCATTCGTTTGGATTTCCCTCACAACGGTGTTCTTCTCCAGTGCTCTTCTTACGAAAAACGGTTGCCGTGCTTTTGTCTGCAACACTGATCACCTTCACTCCAACTGTTTGGGTCGTTTCATTAGCGCCTGTGGTACTGAATCACCTTCCTCCACCTCCACCTCCTGATGAGCCTCGCTCCAAGGTTTTAGAAGAGACTTGCAAACCTGTGTGTCCTCTCTGTAGAGGAGAAGTTACTGGCTGGCTTGTTGTTGAAGAAGCTCGTCTCCGTCTTGATGAGAACTTGAGAAGAAACGTTGCTGTAAGGAAGAACGATGCAGGTTTATGGGTACTTACTTGGAGCTTCGCAAACATGCTCAGTTTGAGACGTGATTAAAAGCAAAACTTATAAATATGAGAACTTTACACAATATAAGAAAATCCTTTTTTTGTTTCATTTTGAAAATTGAAATTTATTAATTTCAATTACTTTACTTTTACTTAATAATCTTAGCAATTGCATTGATATGTTTTGCTTACCCTGAATAAAAAATGAACAATTCAAAAAAATTGGGGATGTTACACGGGAAAAAAGCCAAAAAATACCTCATTTATTTTTTATTTGAACATTTAATACTTGGTCTTTTTTGGTTGGAAGAATAATACTCTAATTAATAAAAACGTGTAATTTAATACCTCAAGAATTAAATGTTGTCATTTTCTTACTTATGATTTTTTCACAAAAAATAAATTCCAGTTTTACCCTTATTCATTTCTATTAAATATTAATTTATAAATAACATAAAATTAATTTTATATTTTTGGAATAAAAAATATAATTGTTCTTAATATTTCATTTCATCACTATTTTATTTATTTTAATTCAAAAAATATTTATATTTTATTTTCTCCAAATAAAAAAAAAAATTGTTAAAGATTTCTCAGTGTTTCCGATGAATAAAAAAAATAAACCCAATAATTATCAAACCAAACCAAATCCCGATCCGATTAATGTTCCAATTCCCAAATATACATAAACCCTAAAACTGAAATTGTGTGGGAGAAGAAAAACGATGAGAGCCTATCATCCCTCAATTCATTTCTCACACACCAAAGAAACCCAATCGCCATGATCCCTTTATCTCGACCAATCTGTCTCTTTCTCACATGTCTCTTCCCTCACTCATCTCTCTTTTTATTTTGCGTCTACTCCACCTTCCAAATTCTCTTTCAAATCCACAATCACTGTTAACCCTCTCCAATCTTCTCTCTCTCTATCGTCCCTCGTCGCAACAACTCTCCACCACAACCAAATTTGTTTTAATTCGATGTGGTTCAGCTTCAAACTCTGTTGGATCCGACCAACGAGCCTTTGATTTTGGCGGTCCAGCTGCAATCACCCAAATCTGATCGAAGCAACAATGTGCCGACGAGGGGGTTATCTCCATCACCGATGCTTCACAAATAAATTCAAAGATTCATAAAGCTTCCACCGGTACAGCCGCATTACAGCTTCCACCTCATGTGACAGAGAACACAAAACAACTTAATTCTTTTTGTATATCTCAATTCAAAATTTCTGATTTGGGTTTATTCAGAATCTTGCAGCTGGTTAATGCTTGGGGATTCAGTGAAATTTCATTGAATGGACAAAAGAAAGTCAATAACGGTTAGAAAAAAAGAACAAAGTCGATAACGATTTTAAACAATCATCTTGTTTTTCTGATTAGTTTATTTGAGTTTTTTTTAATGGTAATAAAATGTAATATTAAAAACAATTAAAGAAATAAAATATAAATCTTATTTGAATTAAAGAAATAAAATAGTGATAAAATGAAATATTAAGAACAATTATATTTTTTTATTCCAAAAATATACAATTAATTTTATGTTATTTATAAATTAATAATTAATAGAAATGAATAAAGGTAAAACTGGAAATTATTTTTTGTTAAGAAATCGTTAGTAGGAAAATGACAACATTTAATTCTTGAGCTATTGAATTACACGTTTTTGTTAATCTGGATATTATTTTTCTAACCAAAAAAGACCAAGTATTAAACGTCCAAATAAAAAATTATTGAGATATTTTTTGGCTTTTTTCCAGATGTTACACTCAAACTAAGTTATATGCTGTTGGGAGTTCACTGCGGCTAACATTAGCCACAAGCTTATCTGATATATTGGCATTGCTGAGTATATGCTTCTTGCCGTCTCGTCTTCCGAAATCTGTTATCCACAGATTCAATTTCTCCACACGAAACTAATTTCAACACCAAAAAACCAAATTTATGTTAAACAATATAATGATAAGAATATGGAGTACAAAGTTAACAAAATTCTTTGTTTACCTCATTTTCTTAATATTGAAGGTTGTGTGCTCTAAGTTGATATTGGTGGGCTGATCTAGAACAATTTTTTGTTAGGTCAAAAAATTGGTAAATACTAATATATTAAATTATATATAATAAAAATATAGTTTTAAAAGAAATGAAGATAAAAGATATATACATTTTGCTAGCTAGGATTGTTTATTTAAATTGTTATATAAATATTTATTATAAAAAAATAAGAGAATTGCAACAAAAATTAAATAATAAGTATTATGCAAATCTTATGCAAATCTTATGCAAAACATATGCAAAAAAAAAGGAAAGTTATTTTAGATTCAGCTTGAGTCGGTCTGTTAATATTTCACATGTCTCTACAGGCAAGTATCTTCTTCTTATATATTCAACCAATGGAAGACCCATAAAAGTTTCAACCACATATCGATAAATCAAAGACTCTTTCTACATTTTCTAAGTATGTTTCACAGTAGAACCATGCAGCAACCAGCATAACAAAGAAGGACTTCATAACCCACACTAATATAAAACAAACACATTGTATATCAAAAACTTCTCAATCCATGTGGTCACATCTTTTTCCAAGTCATAAATACTGTGAAGTAACTTGGAGTTCACAAAATTAATGTAAGTTTACTTATTTTTAATGAAATTTTACTTATTTTTTATGTTTATTTTTTCTTTGCACGATCAGACTGATTTTGGCAACCAATTTTTTGTTTAAGGTGCAGCATAGAGTCCTTGTGCTTCTTATTTTTTTGTTTCGGATATGTATGCTACAATTCGTCTTCTGTCTTATCATTGATTATTTACTTTCGATATGTTTGTTTGTAAGATAACTCTGCTTTGTTTTGTCTTTGCAGGTCTCAGTCTGATTCTGAAAACAAATTATTTGTAAAATAAATAAGGGGGGGGGGAAGTGAATTCTTATCAATATTTGACGAAGTAATTTTAAATGATACGAAAATGCACCAATGTGTGGGATTATGAGGTAAAATAATTATTACAATTATTTGGCTTTTCAGTTTTCAATGAATAGAATGTAAAAAATAAATTACTTTTTCATAAGTTTGACTACCTAAGACCATCTCCAATGGTTTGCTCTATTTTTTCTTTTATAATAGAGAAACTCTATTTTTTACTCTAACTCATCTCTATTCTCACATCTAAAATATAGATTGCTATTTTTTCCTCTATAAATAGAGAAACTCTATTTTTTCTCTATAAATAGAGGAAAATATAGCAATTTTTATTTTAAAGGTGAGAATAAAGGTGAATTGGAGAAAATTTACTTCAAAAATAGATTACTAGTTTTTTTTTCCATTATGCTCTAAATCATCAATATTTATGTATTTGAACATTTAAAGCTAAGACTAAGTTTTAATTAATCTTTAAGTTTAACTCTGTTTATCTTTAGTCTTTCTGAAATGTCATTTACTTTAATTGATTTTTCTTTGTATTGAAATATCTCACATTTATAATAGATATATGCCCTACCATCGAAATAATTTAGTAACATCATAGAAATCGACTTTCTTGATGAAGTGTTTTGAGTTTTGACTGCTTCCGTACAATTATTATATGACAACTATTTGGCAATTTTGCTTTTAATTCATTGACCTCGATGCACGTAAGCCTTTCACAATCCTTGTTTGCAATATAATATATTATTGTTCTTTCCCCTTTTCATTATTGTATGAAAATGGTGCTTCTAGTAATAGTTTGTTTATATAGAATAATAACTGCACTGGAGTAAAGTTCGTCACGCAATTGACCGACGCATTTAAAAATATTTCCTCCCAACATTTTAAGCCAAAACTTTACGGGTCGTTATGATCGTTATAGCAAATCCACTATTAACAGAGAGAAAAAAAAAACAAATACTCTATATGTTAAAGATATATATATGGATTCCAAATACGTACTTGTATAGTTGTACACTTGTACTAGTTTTGTTGTTGTCCTGATACAATTTTATAAAAATCAAGCGGATATTCAAAGGTTGAATGTAGCTAATTGATTTTTGAAAACCAAATACTCTATATGTTAAAGATATATATATATGGATTCCAAATACGTACTTGTATAGTTGTACACTTGTACTAGTTTTGTTGTTGTCCTGATACAATTTTATAAAAATCAAGCGGATATTCAAAGGTTGAATGTAGCTAATTGATTTTTGAAAACCAAATACTCTATATGTTAAAGATATATATATATAGATTCCAAATACGTACTTGTATAGTTGTACACTTGTACTAGTTTTGTTGTTGTCCTGATACAATTTTATAAAAATCAAGCGGATATTCAAAGGTTGAATGTAGCTAATTGATTTTTGAAAACCAAATACTCTATATGTTAAAGATATATATATATATGGATTCCAAATACGTACTTGTATAGTTGTACACTTGTACTAGTTTTGTTGTTGTCCTAATACAATTTTATAAAAATCAAGCGGATATTCAAAGGTTGAATGTAGCTAATTGATTTTTGAAAACCAAATACTCTATATGTTAAAGATATATATATATATGGATTCCAAATACGTACTTGTATAGTTGTACACTTGTACTAGTTTTGTTGTTGTCCTGATACAATTTTATAAAAATCAAGCGGATATTCAAAGGTTGAATGTAGCTAATTGATTTTTGAAAACCAAATACTCTATATGTTAAAGATATATATATATGGATTCCAAATACGTACTTGTATAGTTGTACACTTGTACTAGTTTTGTTGTTGTCCTGATACAATTTTATAAAAATCAAGCGGATATTCAAAGGTTGAATGTAGCTAATTGATTTTTGAAAAATGTAAGGAAAAAAAGAAGAAGCAAATACTAATCAATCGTTGATACTACTGAGTATTTGTATTTAGTTTACCAATTATGAAAAAAAATAGTGATTTTAGAGCGGGGCTAGAAGGACAAATGACATAACAGATACATTAACAGATAACAGATGACAGGTATTATTACAACCAATGACATTACAAGTTACAATAAACACACAACTTGTATGTTACTCATAAAATATTTGTAGTAGCTAGCATTGGCAAAGAAATGTGAAACGAATCAGTAAGAACATTGACCACAATGTACGCACAAACATATACAGCTTGTCGGTGTCGACGTGGGTACGTGTGATAAAGAAAGATACAGTCATACATATTCTCTCATTTGCCCCTCACTGTCTCACATGATATTCTCATACTAATCACCACTACATCAAGTCACATGATTAACTAAACTAATTAGAATTATATTATGTGTATTGTAGTTTTGCTTGGCTTTATGGCTTTATGAACAGAACACCGAATTGGACAAAGTCGCTTCAATTCCACATAGTCACTTTAATATAAAGTATTGATTCGATAAATTTCAAGTTTATTATGTTTCTGGTACAGAATATCTAAAAGACGAAACATATTGCTAAGTTATACTATTGGCTAGACATGAATCAATTAGCCAATTACACTGTGATACTTTATGCTAAAATAGAAGATCTAGGGGTTAGGTAGATCATTAAAACTAGATATGGATCGGCTGCTGCAATTTACAAATAATAGTATAATGAGACATAATAATTCTGAATAATATGCAGATCAATCAAATAATTGTGTTCTCGATCTGTGTAATATTTAATATTTTAATTAATCGCACGCTAATTAATATTTTATTTTCTCGCCTTTTCACCCTTGTATCCAATTAAGTATGTAGGACCCACAAGATTGATCTATTAAATAAATTAATTAAGTTGGTCATCATGGTTTAAATATTTAATTAGTTAGTTCTTCTGGTCTAAAACTAGACCACGAGTTTCATTAGTCCACCAGAATAAAATGAATTTAGTTAAGTCAAGTCTGATTAAGTGGATACTAGTGATTAGCAGAAGATGGAAAATACGAAAAATGTCAATAATACATACTCTGTCTCTTACCAAAACTGTGCGATCTCAACGATGGAGGATAAGAATCCAAAATGAACGGCTCAGATGGAATAAGAATATGACTAAAATTAGGATGAGATGAGGTTTGGGTCCATGTTTAAACAATGAAAATGATGGAGCTGACCTTTTTGGTTTGCTTGGAACGAATCACAAGTTTTCTCCTACTTGCATCTCCAAATTGTTGACATAAAACACATTGCTTGCCGTTTGCGACCCCCTCTACCCCGCACGCTGTTTTCTACGTATACGTGCATGGACTTTTTCTTGTTTTTCGAATAATTATAATTATTTTTTTCTTTTAAAATATTTTCTACGTTTTAATAAAAAAAATTCTAGCAATCTTTAATTTTCTTATGCTCTGATGTTGTTATTATTAGTATTATTTTTTATTACTGATTCAGCATTCAACCTTATCATGTGATTTGGATGATTATTGATGTGTCATATTTATTGATAAATTAAATGTGTTGGGATAATGAGAGGTGAGATATGTATACACATGTGTATATATTATACATATTGTAGAGTTTAGATATATATATATATATATATGGGTTCAAACATATAAATATACATATTATTGGAGTTCATAGGAGTTGGACTAGTACTTGAATATGTTGGGATGATATGGTAAACTTAATCATGAGATGCTAAGGGTTTAATTTTTTTTCGATGAGAACATTTTCTCGGTTCATAGATATACTCCAAGTTCATATATGATTACTACGATCGTAGAGGAATTAAACACATCATAATTGTTCATTCTAGAAACAATGGGACGTTGATTATAATTATTGTACTGGCACACTATACATGTCATACGTAGTAAAAGTAAAAACTACAGTAGGGGCAGAAAATGAAAACATAGCAACGTCTAAAAAATATTTGGTTGGATAAGCTCAATTTTATCAAATTGTCTCCCTCCCTAGCGGGAACATCCCGCCATGTCTACAATTAATCCATTTGTTCTCTCTCCCTCTCTCTCTCTCTAATATATAGAGATACGTACATCAATAATGTTCTATGTATATATCATATATTCAAATTAGAAATATGATTATATACCAGAGACTAAGATGTATAAAGAGAATAATAATAAAAAAGATGTAGAAAGAGAATTATTAGTGTTTGCTTGTTGCAATTATATACATACATTTTCCATTGGTGTGGAGAATTAAAGAATAAAATAGCCACGAATTAAGAAGAAACTGGAAAAACAAAAGAAAGCAGATTATGTCACGATAGTATAAGAGACAACAGTATCAGATAAGATCATAATCCTTGCGACCTTACCTATCCAAAAGTCTCTTTTTTTGTTTTCTAATCAATTCACAAAATATTTAAACAAGAAACATATAAAGATGGTGAATAAAAATATCGCAACCAGAATTGCTTCGAAGGGGGGATGAACTAAAAAAAAAGAAAGAGAGGATAGGTCCTTCATGTGATCCCCCATCCCACTTGACCCCCTTGGTTGGTCCCATTTATCATGTAACCCATTGCCATTGGTTTATTCATTTTGTATGTCTTGTCTCCTTTTTTTCTCGTCAAAACTCAAAACTCTTGACTTATTATTATTATTATTATTATTTTAATTTCTGATTTTTTTTGGGTCAATCTCTGACTCTTCTAAACCTATAAAAGTTGAACATAAATGGATTGTTGAATCGGATATCGATATTTAGCCAAGTAATCTCCTCCAAGCATCTAATATTTCATAAACTAGTAACTACGTACTAGTATTACTTGCTGTCTTAGATTGTATAAATTTTTTCATGTGAATATATAAAGCGAATATGGGAATGAATATATAGAATGACCTTCTTTTTTTTTTTTGTCAAAGAAATATATAGAATGACCTATGAATAAAAAAGCGAGAGTTATTGCTTAACTATATTTAGTCTGTAAGATAGTACATCCCTTTTTTCTCCCGGGAAACAATGAATTGTAAAATTAATATTTGGTTATGCATGCAACAAAATAAATCATTCGACTGTGGTTATATATACTTCAAGTAACTTGTAATGATTGATGAGAACTTTATTTGATGAAAGTACGTGGGAATGTGTTGTAAAAAATTGTACTTACATTGTTGAAAAATGTTTCCCAAAAATGTACATAACAAAACGTACGAAAAATAGAAAAGCCGTAGTACTACTTTTTTTTGGTCTGCCCTTCTCGGAAACTTCCTTCGAAGTTAATTTTGCGATCCTTATAAGCGTTGACCCCACGTAACCATTTTTGTCAATTTGACATTTATTTTCATAAAGCAATAAAAATTAACTTCAAAAACATAAAACAAATTAATTAGATACATTTTATAAAATGTACATGTACATGCACTTGCCTCGTTCATTCCTCACAGCATCATATGTCTCTGTATATATATAGGTTGCACCAAAGAAAAAGAGAATAAAAGCAACAACGTCACCCAAATCTCTCTCACCTAATTTGTGTTTCTTTTATACTTTGATTGTTAGAAGGTTATAATTTGTGTTTCTTGGTTTGGTCAGAATCTTCAAGAAACTGAAACAAAGAATATGGATTCTAGTTGCATAGAAGAGATAAGTTCCTCCACTTCGGGATCTTTCTCCACCACCACAGCCAAGAAACTCTCTCCTCCTCCTTCTCAGGCGGCGGCGTTTCATCTCTACCGGATGGGAAGCGGCGGAAGCAGCGTCGTGTTGGATTCGGAGAACGGCGTAGAGACAGAATCACGGAAGCTACCGTCGTCAAAATACAAAGGCGTGGTTCCTCAACCTAACGGAAGATGGGGAGCTCAGATTTACGAGAAGCATCAACGAGTATGGCTCGGCACTTTCAACGAGCAAGAAGAAGCCGCTCGCTCCTACGACATCGCCGCACTTCGGTTCCGCGGCCGCGACGCCGTCGTCAACTTCAAGACCCTTCTCGACGACGGAGATTTAGCTTTTCTTGAAGCTCACTCAAAGGCAGAGATCGTCGACATGGTGAGGAAACACACTTACGCCGACGAGCTTGAACAGAACAATAAACGGCGGTTGCTTCTCTCCGTCGACGCCAACGGAAAACGTAACGGATCTAGTACGGTTCTAAACGACAACGTTTTGAAGACGCGTGAGGTGCTTTTCGAGAAAGCTGTAACGCCTAGCGACGTAGGGAAGCTGAACCGTCTCGTGATACCTAAACAACACGCCGAGAAGCATTTTCCGTTACCGTCACGTTCACCATCAGTGACTAAAGGTGTTTTGATCAACTTCGAAGACGTTAATGGTAAAGTGTGGAGGTTCCGTTACTCATACTGGAACAGTAGTCAAAGTTACGTGTTAACCAAGGGTTGGAGTAGATTCGTCAAGGAGAAGCATCTCCGAGCCGGTGATGTTGTTACTTTCGAGAGATCGACCGGACTAGACCGGCAGCTTTATATTGATTGGAAAGTTCGGTCTGGTCCGAGGGAAAACCCGGTTAAGGTGGTGGTTCGGCTTTTCGGAGTTGATATCTTTGATGTGAATACCGTGAAGCCAAACGACGTTGTAGCCGTTTGCGGTAGAAAGAGATCTCGAGATGCTGATGATATGTTTGGGTTACGGTGTTCCAAGAAGCAGGCTATAATCAATGCTTTGTGACATTCTTCATGTTTTTCATTTACTTTTTCTTCTAATTTTAAATTTGTCAAGTTATAGGTTTGTGATTCTTGCTAAGTTGTATTTAGAAAAAGAGGACAAGAACAAAAAAAAAAAAAAAAAAAAACTAAAAACCAAATTTACCTCGTATTAAATCGTAAATAGATTTATAGTTATTGTCAATGCCACCTTTATTGAAAGCAAAAAAAATCTCAAATTTATCTCGTATTAAAATAAATATACGAACCAAATTCGTTTTCACAACTATACGAACCAAATTAAGAGTAAATATATCTAATTCGAAAAAGAGGAAGCCTTTTTGGCAATTTCATCAGTATAATGTTTTTATTTGTCTTCCTTAAAAACCAAAGGATATTCGTAACGTAAGAGTCTTGAGCGTGTCTTAATGATCTCACGGAGTAACCTTACGCCTTTGTATTATCTCGGCCAATCTTGAGGGAGGTTATGACATGAATGATGCAGTTAGACGATCTTTCGAGCTTCACCACTTCATAGCACAAATTGTCAAGGCACGTCAATGCCCAAACTAGAGCAGCTAGTAGTTTTTGCTTCGTGTCGTTTCAAAGTTTTTTTTACCACGTTATCCAATTTTTTCGTTCGCTAGAGATGTAACCAACTCTACACACACACATATATATATATATATATATATAATAATTACTATATGAGTTATAAATTACTTCAAAATAATTAATGACTAGTGTTGTCAAAATACAAATAAGTAATTGATGACTGAAAGTTTTTTTTTTTTTTTTCAATCAAACATTAATTGAATTAAAAAAGAATTCATAAATTGGTTGTCCAAACAGAAGCAAAAGAATTTACAAAAGTAGATGCAGAAATTAAAGATCTTGAAGACCGATCAAGACAATATGCCCTTACGTTAAAGTCTCGTGGAATCCTGATTAGAGAGAAAGAAAGGAAGGATGATCAGAGCAGCAAAAAATCCTCCAGCAGATTCGAAAAAGCGGGCCAATTATCCGGCATCTGCACCATCGAAAAAGCGGGCCAATCATCTGGCATCTGCACCATCGCAACTAGCTCTGCACAGTCCGTCTCAAAGGCTTGACAAATAACTCCACCCGCCAGTAAAGACTCCATAGCCCAGATTAGAGCTTGTAATTTCGCATGTAAGGGTGTAGGGCCCCATCGATGACTCCGTGCGCCCAGAAAAAGCGTCGAATCTTCATCATTGCAACACCACCAACCTAGACCCTGAAACTGATCCGTACTTTTCCATGAACCATCAACCGGGCACCAAGGAAAAGAACCCCTATCCTCCATTAAGGGTGGAGGATGCAGATATCTCACTGAGTAAGAGTTGGTCTCTTCCCACAATAGCTTATCATTAGCCGCTTGATTTAAGACCTCAACTGGCTCTATCTCTATGCCCTGAAAAACTTTTTTATTCCTATCTTTCCAAAGAGACCATAAGATCCAAGGAAGACGATAAGTTATATCAGCCTCCCTAGATTGGGAAGTCGCCCGCCAGAATATAAAGTCTAAGTTCACATATATGGAAACATATGGGAAACCGCCCGGTTCTAGCGACACTGAAGAAATTTCCCATATACTTCGAGACCGAGGACACTCAAAGAGAGCGTGGTTTATAGTCTCCATCGTAGAGGCACACCGCTTGCACAAAGCATCACAACATACACCCCTATGCGCAAGGCGTTCCAATACGGGGAGGGTACTCGAGGCAATCTGCCAGAAAAAGTGTTAAATCTTCGGGGGTACGTTATATTTCCACGACTGAGCCCGCAGGGGCGTACACGTTGGCCCACACTCAACTTTCGCAATTAATTCCCGAGCTAATCGATAACCTGATTTTACCAAATACCCTGACTTAGTAAAGTGCCATAATAATCGATCCGGTTGATGATTTTTACTGACCGTCATACTCTGAATAAATGGTATATCCACCAGATCAAAAAACTCCTCAAGAATAGGCAAATGCCAGTCCTTCGTAACTGGATTAATCAAATGATTAACCATCAAACTCGGGAGCAGCAATTTCCCCCGACCATTCGCTGGTCTTGGATGAATATTCGGTAACCACGGATCTCGCCAAACCGAAATAGAGCAGCCAGAGCCTACCGCCCATCGCGCTCCCTGTTCCACCAAACCCTTGGTTGAATAAATGCTCCTCCATGCAAAAGAAGGATTATATGGTTTTTTTGCCATAAGAGGGTGTTTGTTCCTGAAGTATCGCCCTTTCATCACCCGAGCCATTAAGGATGTCGGATAATGAATTAAACACCAAAACTGTTTGGCCAGCATGGCATCATTGAATTGTTCCAGAGCTCGGAAGCCTAGACCCCCTTCGCATTTATCTGTACATAATTTATCCCAAGCAACCCAGTGCATACCTCGAGCCTTATCATTAGACTTCCACTAGAAACTGGAGATAGCACTCGTTAATTTTGACGTCAAATCCTGTGGCAATTTATAACATGAGTAGGAAGTGCCAACGCCACCGACTTAATCATAATTTCCTTGCCACCTTTCGATAAAATCTTGGCAGACCAACCATTAACTCGATCATCCAACTGATCCTTAACGTAGCTAAAGACCTTAGTTTTCGAGCCTTGCAGGTTTTCAGGAATACCCAAATAAGAACCCATACCACCCTCCTTAGATATACCAATAACTGATTTTAACTGAGATCGTATAGCAGAAGGACTTTCTTACCAAACATGATAGAGGATTTCTCCAGATTTACCTCTTGTCCAGAGGCTTTACCATAGTTACCTATTATATTCATTACCGCCCTACATTTAGTCGCCTCTGCTTTACAAAAAAACAGACTATCATCAGCGAATAATAGATGCGAAACAGTGGGACTACCATGAGCGATGGTGATACCCGTTAATTTCTTCTCCCTTTCAGCCTTTTTAATGTTTGCTATCAAAACCTCTGTGCAAAGTATAAATAAATACGGTGACAGAGGATCCCCCTGACGTAATCCCCTATGTGGTCTAATAAAACCCTAGGGTTGACCATTCAGAAGAACTTGATACGACACTGAGGAATCCATTTTCTATCAAATTCTAATTGGACCAAAACCGCCTCCAAAAAATCCCACTCAACCCGATCATATGCCTTACTCATCCGTTTTAAAAGCCAGGAACTCCGAAGTACACCGTCAGTTAGCATTTAGCCCATGGAACATCTCCTGAGCAACAAGAATATTATCTGTAATTAAACGACCAGAGACAAAAGCCGATTGAGTCTCTGAAACCAAAAGGAGCAAAAACCGCTTTAGTCTAAAGCACAATACTTTAGAAATAATTTTATAGCTCACATTACAAAGACTGGTCGGCCTGAACTCCTCCATCCGCTGCGGTCTATCTACTTTAGGAATGAGAAAAATATTCGTCTCATTTATAATTGGATCAAAACTGCCTGTTCGAAAAAATTCTTTAACCAAAAACACCAAATTCCCCTTTAAAGAGGACTAGAACCGTTGAAAAAAACAGAGTCGTCATCCCGTCAGGACCTGGAGTTTTTTCCGGATGCATAGCGAATAGAGCCTTTCGGACTTCCGCTTTAGTAATGTCCCTAATTAGAACTCTATTCATACTGTCCGTAATAATCGGATTAATAACTTGAAGCATCTCTGAAATACCCATACCATCCGATTTCTTAAAAAGATCCTCAAAATATTTTGTAGCAATATGCTCCATGCCCGAGGGTGATTCATTCCAGACATTATCCACAT